>NC_042496.1:4967132-4995989 GCF_005508785.2 Acyrthosiphon pisum | reverse complement strand
CTTTGCATCGGTTGGAGCATATTTTTCTATATTTTAGATATTTTTGAATATATTCAATATTGAAAATTTATAAATTTATAAATTGTAAAATATTTATTATCGTCAAAAATTTACTAAAATTGAAAAAGTGCTCCGACTGATGCAAAGTAAACTTATTTACCAACACAAACATCTTTACATTTTTAAATCGAGCCACTAGAAGTACTTTAATTAGCCTACAAAGGTGGCTGAGATGCACTTATTGCCGCTGATCGAAGTGTCTACAATCCACCACAGGTGGATTGCCTACTAGATATGCTGTCGCACATTGCCCGTGATCCGACATAGTATGTCTGAGTTGCACTTACTGCAACGAGTTACACCCAAAAAGAGTTGAACAATCACAATTTTTCTAAGATTTGTCATTTTTTACGGGCAACGAAAGGCGCGGGATCAGCTAGTATCTAATAAAGCTGAACCGTACAACATAGAAAATATTACGAATTATTACAAGAGACCCGTGCAAAATAATACCAAAATAAAACATTTATCAATAATAAAAATAAAGTATTATTATTTATTACATTATTACATTAATATATTGTTTCGCTATTCAGTTGATTATTATCCACTTAATCGTTGTAAAATAGGCAATCCACAATAATTGAATACAATAAAAAAAGTTGTTATTAGTGACAAAAAGAATAGTACAAATAAACCTTATTGATAATTATCAGGGCTAGGATTTATATGCAACAGCATGTTTTTTTTTGCTACTTCTGATTATTGATTTTGTCAGTAATGTTCACGAATCACCTCATGATGAGATAAATGGTGGTATTTTTATTTTGCATGTTTTTACATATTTTGGATAAAATGCATATTATTGCATATATTGAATAAAATTAATATTATTGCATATTTCGATTATAAGAATGTAAAAAATGCATGTTTTATAGTATATTTCGTAAAACTTGGTTTTTTTGTCAAATATAAATTTTATTTCATGTAACACGTACGTAGTTAATGTGAATTATACATTTTATTTCTAAATTATATTATGATGTATTTTAATAAATAAATATTTTTTTTGTGACTATATTTTAGTGTTTATCTTATAAAAAATTAAATGCATATTTTTGCATATTTTGTTATATAAAATGCATATTTTACAATTTTTTATTGCATATAAATCCTAGCCCCGATAATTATATATATATATAAACTTACAGACAATTTGAGTAATTAAACACAAGAAAAAAGTGAAACTAATTTAGCCCAAAAAAAGGGAAACCATAACTGTGTCGGTGCCAGTTTTTTAAATTTTGCTCAGCTCTATAAAAAGTGAAAATTATATTTTAGTTTTCGCCTTCACTTTTTCACTACCTAGTTTAATGACTGATACCTGTTTAGGGGAGTTGATACTGGTGTATTATATTAACAATAATGACTTCAAAGGAAAAACGCTCAAGTCTCACAGATAATGTTTTTTATCTGAAAGATGAGAACTTTTTTTCAAGTCTGATCAATACCCGAATTTTCATGTTCTGCATTATTCAACTGCATATTTTAGGTTCTATAATTATTATAATTTTAAAAATCTGGCAAAATGTTCTCTTCTTTTAAATAAAAAAAAAAGTTAACGAAATCCAACTATATTCTAAAGAGCGTGAGAGTTTTTCCTATAAGACATATTTTGTACTAAATATGCACCGGCTCTGACACCCTTAATTACATTTAACATTAATTTTTGTTTTTTTTTTTTTTATTAAGGTTCAGTTAAACACAAAGCGGTCTGTCCGCGCGGACACTGTAAGATAATACAGCCACGCGGACTATCCGCCGCGGATAGCGTACCCGTACGGCGTACACTACGGCAGACCGATTTCTGTTTGACCGAGCCTTTAATGATGAATAAATAATATTATATTAAAAATTGCTTTAAAATTTTATTTTAAAATTACATAACCCCGATTCTTAATTAAATCCTTACACTGTTATTTGAGTTTTTACATGAACCTATAATTATATAGGTACGTGTACCTATATAATAGAAAATTTGTTTACTGACTGCTGAGTACCTACAAGAAAGTGTATCTTAGCTATGCAATCAATTTAAAAATATGAACAATTTTATGATCACATTATAATTGTCATTTGTTATGAAAAAAATTACATATATCAACAAAAACTGAAAATATTAATCATACCTATTAAGTTTTAAAAATGATTTATAATATTAAATAATTTTCAATAGCACAGTTTGATTATGTGTCTGGTGAAGCTGAACCGGATCTAGAACCTGATCCGCTTCCGAAAATAAAAAAATATTGCAACAAAATTAGTAATTAAATATGTTTTAATATTACTCAACATACATGCTTACACACAATCCAGATTTTAAATAGGGAAATGGAATAATTAGTTATATATAAAATAAATATTCAAACTTGAAGTATTTTAATATTCTGTTATATTATTATTATTATTATGCCGTACTTAGCATAATAATATTATTACGGGCGAGGCGTCTCTCTACACTGTGCCAATATCAAGTTTACGACGGCGTTTTCCGCTGATAAACAAACGCAAGGTATAGGTATTATCAGTGGCGTAATTACGGTAGGGGATTTGGGTGTCGTATCCCCTATGACTTTATTTTTTAAGCTGGCGAACCATATTTATGTTCCTACCATAGGCGTGTTTTCGGAAGGGGCCGGGTGGGTTTTTTTTTCTATAAATATCAATAAAATTTTATTTGTTGGTGAAAAAAGCTTGAAAAATTTAATAGAAGGTTCCTATTATATTGTTTCAAAGGCAGATGAAAAAAATTAAAAATCCTTAGTCACAATTTTTTTTTTTATAAGCATCTAAAGTTCAAATATTGACAAAATACGTAAAATTGACGAAAATTTGCAAATTATTTTTAGTTAGAAATTCATGAAAAATTTTCTTTTTAAAACTAAGATTTGAAAATGTAATACAAGATTCCTCATAAGTCGGTATACCTTTTTTAAAAAAAAAATGTCCACAAACAAGTAAATTTAAATTTTTATGAGCATTTGAAATTCATATTTTTATACAAAATTTGATATTCACTCGATTTCTCACGTAACCTAACCATATAATATAATTTAAAGTTATTATTATCAGCTTTAAATAAATCGAGAACCCCATAAAACATAATATCAGAATACGCAATAATACACGTGGATATTGGGTACGGCCTCGATATTTCTCCTAGGCCCTAGTTCCTGCATATCTTAATGGTGTACAGGATCGGATAGTAATATAATAATCATCTTCGTTATCATGGCCAAAGTAATGGTGGAAATGTGACATATAATACGATATATGTATTATGTATTACGATGAATGGAAGACCAAAAAAAAAATCATTACCTATGTATATGTTATCTATTTGTTTCATATAAGTACACTATATAATATAATTTATTACATTATTTTTATCAGCTTTCAAAATATCGAGGACCCCATAAAACATATGGGAATATTCAATAATACCAGTGAATATTGGTTTCGGACTAGACATATTATCTCTTGGGTCCTCCTGCACACCTGTAGATTTACGAGCTTTTACGCACTTGTTTACGAAATAAACTGTACCTATCTTAATATAACTTTTTGCACTTTGAGTTTTGATATAGGTAGACATCTAGTCACTGTGAAGTTATGCCTATAAAATATTATTATTAGTTTATTAAATTATGAATATGGTAATTATTTTTCCTAGGTCTTACGTTTTAAATGATAAAGTTAAGTCACCTTGATCCTTTTTTTCTAATATTGACAGTGCTTCTAAAGTTTAAACATGTCTATCTAGTATCTATAGGTATTCAAAAATGTTAATAACATCTTTGTGCTTTAAAAATTGTTTAAATATATATTATATTTTACAAGTGAATTTACTCATGGAATGAAAATAGAACGTCTATAATATTATTTTTAATTTTTTGCGGGCATATTGTACTAATTGGTTTGATTTTTCGGTAATATAGACTTCGTAATTAATTTTAAAAATTAGTTCGTATATCAAGAAGAACATGAACTTCAAATTCCATGTTATTTAAAGCCTCTGGAATATCAAAATCACTCAATAATTGAAGAATTTGACTGATAGGTAAACGTTAAGTATGACTTAACAACTTTTCTGAACACGATTTTGAAATTATAAAACTTTATTGTCGAATCCTATTTACCAGTAAAAATGCATTAGACGATGACTCTAAATTATAATAACAACTCTTTAACTGTATTTATTTTAAAGCTGCATCTATAGGCAATAACATGTTTTTCATTGTAATAACTGAATTAGGTATGACGTTCAACCCTAAACTTTATCGGGGAGCACCTATACTAATGCTATTATATTACATATATATATTATTCAAATATTCTGATTTGAAACAATATTTAGCTATTGTGTTTCGACGTCTGCAAAACAAAATTTAATGATAATACATCTTACAAAATCACGATTCCAGGATAAAATTTATTTTATATAAAAAACTATTAAACATAAGTATTTAGTACCTATGGCTATATGTTATATGTATATAACAATATTTTTATAATAATATTTATATTTCTGTTACTATATAATACCCTGGGGTATCTTCTAAAACTGTACCTAATGGCCGCATTCAACAATAACATAGTTAAAATGAGAGATTTCGTCAACAACAATATTTATCACGTAATATGTAAGAATAGTCACGTTTGATTATGCAACGTTCAGCCTTATTAAACTTCGACGGTGTGCCAGCGACCCGTGTTATATTATATTACCGACGTGGTCCGGATAATAATTATAAACACTATTTTCACGTATATTGTATATCTGTATAATACATAGGTATAAATGTATAATATTGCTCAATAAATCGAGCTTTTACGTATCAGTGGCGCGTGGTCATGTTATGATTTATGGAAATAATATTGGAATACAATTTATATTATTATCGCATATTGTTTAATAAATTATCGTATAACACTGCCGTAAAATGTCATCGCGAATACAACATGCGTATATCAGCGTGTGTTTAATTCGATACGATTCTTCTGTTGTACTGTTCATATAGGTGAAATTTATTTTTTTTAGTTGAGACAAATGTGCATTACATAAAAGTGGCCATTCTCTTCTCACAAATTTTTTTGAAATCTCACCATATTATTTGAACATATTTTATTGATGTATTATTACAATTACTATGTTCTTAGGTATTATAGGTTTATATGTAAAGAGATTATCATTCTACACATCCATTCACAAATAAAACGACAAAATGAATACATTTTTATTTTTAAAAAGAGAACCTATACGATATTATTTTTGAAAATTCATTTAAAATGCATTCTGTAGAAATATTATTAAAGATATTATTTTCTATATTATGTATTTATGTAAGATTCTACCTTGATACACTGAAGATCTAATACACATATTTAATTCTTAAGAGAACTAACATAGTAACATGTAGGTAGTAAATGATCGTGTGACCTAAACTTAGCCCGCTAGTCGATATTTTCCACTTCTAAGAAAATGTATGAATCATAAATATGCATTAATAAGTAACCATTAATTGTATACAATGTATCTAGTAGGAATTAGTTAACTTTTAAATTTTATTCGTTATTACGGTGATTAAAAAAGCGTTATAAAAAAATCAGTTAGAAAGATAAAATATCTTTACCCAGTCCAAAAACATATTTATGTTAAAAAAAAATAAACGCCAATGCTGGTACCACGAAATAATGTATTAGGTGGTCCCAGCCTTTTAGATTGCACTTACGGTATTGTTGCACATAATATGCGTTCAGTTCGATCATTTTTGTTTTTAAAACTTGTATTAAAAAGTAACATTTAATTGGACACCGATATCGCCTCTTTATTTTTTAGCACACTGCACTACTGCAGTACGTAAAATTTTGTACCCAATAATAATTTTAATTTTTGTTTTTCTATCAACATTTGGTTATTGTCATACCGTTGTTGTTCTCTACGTTCCTGCAGCAGCTCTTTAATACCTCCAATGACATAAAGCAATATTTCTGCTCTTGTCAATATTAAGTTTGTTGTATTTACGTACCGTATACAGCCACTCATTCGTAATAACTTTTCGTATCTCGCGTTACCATTATCTAGGGCTTAAATAAATTTAATGTAATAACCAAGAACACTTAAATGACACTACTGACAAAACTGTAATCCGTGGTGTATGATATACTTGAGACTGATGTTTAAAAATATTTTAGGGTTCTATATCCGCTTGGTGGTGGCCGGACAATTTGAAGCAGAATGGTGGGTTTACCACCGTCACCACGGACATTGGTTCTATCTTGCTGTCTGCAATGTTTGGCATGGCAGCGATGAGCGCACTGTTTGGGCCGACGGCCGTCCACCGTCTGGGCACCAGGACATGTCTGGTGGCCGGCTACCTGGTGTCCGTCGCGTTCGTCACCGTACACCTGTACCCAAAGGTGGCGGTACTGGTGCCAGGTTACTTCCTGATGGGTGCCTGGTTGGGATGCTGGACGGCGTCTCGGACTGCTGTGCTCATGGCGCTCGCATCTAAAATGGCATACGTGCTGTCCGACCGAGAGGAGTGCGAACTCGAGGGAAACGGTCGGCGAGAAGCGGTGGCCAGGAATCTAGCCAGGGGACTCCAGGTGAGATGTTCATAACGACATGACCACCTATTGCAAGTGTAGGGTGTGATACCGGTAGTGTGCGGCCTACCTATACATTTTTTACTTAGGTACACTTTGGGCGAACTACCTAGTAATAAAATGGATTTCCATGATATTGTGAAACATGGCTTGTATATTATATTATAGACTCATTTTTATAAGTTGGCTTAAATTTATATTTTACGTCATTCATAAAATTGTTGAAGGTTGTTAATTCTGAATGACAGGAACTCCATTACTCTTTTTGAAGACTCCCTGTCTCATAATGGCAATGTAGGTACCATTAATTGTTCTATTATACAAGGACTTCACTTGCACTTAAGACATTCGATCATTTGAGTATAAGCTACAACGGTCTATAAAACCTGAACATAGAGAACATATAAGGATGAGTTTAAAACTTGAAACAAAAATACACTAAAATGAAACCAGTAGGTATGGGTCACAATATACTTTACACTGAAGGATTTTATTATGTCGTTATGTCGCAGATTATCCAAAGTATATTGTTAATTGGTTAGGCGTCGTTGTACCTATTACTTAAGTTATAATTTATTGGTGCCATTATAGGCCGTAGATGATGAAATTATAAACATGTACATTATACCTACTTCACAGACTAGATGAAAATTTCATCTAGTCTGTGCCTACTTATAATAAGAACTTGGACATTTTACTCGGATGGTATTGATAGTATTAAAAATATATAATATTCAGATGCGACTATTGAAAAAGTATTATATAATACAAAATAATATTAAATACTAATACAATAATATATATTATAAATGAAAGAAACAATCAAAGTTCAAAGCAAGGCTTTGCACCCGTTTAGCCCGTATAGCCAAAACCCTTAAAAAACCCTTAAAAATTATTAAAACCGTTGTTCGATCCCTGTGATAACACAATTGTCGCCGTCGGTGGCCGCGCTCGGCCGACCGCCGCAGTAACCATGTTCATGGACGCTGCGCGCTGACAGGCGTAATGTTGGCAACACTACCGGTGTCCGTTACCGGCGCTCGGTGCCGGCGACTCCGAGCGTTGCCGTTAGTTATTATCTTTTTTGCTCGCTCCAGCTCCGGTGTCAACGTGCGTACCTACTTGCTCGTCCGCTGTCATTAAAAACCACGTTTTTTGTGTGCTCTGGCTTGTTGCCGTTCGTGCTCGTCAGCCATCTTTGTGCGTTACGTAAAGCAAACTAGCGCGTCGTTGCTCAACGTGGGTTTGTTGTTACACGCATCCGACCGGCAGCTCCGCTCGTAATCTTCCGCACGCTCGCGCAAGGTGCTCAACGACACCGGTACACACGTTCGTGTCAACGCCTTACGGAAGGCTCAGCAGCTCAGACTACAGCCGTCATCTCAAGTTCACATCGCGGCAGTGCAGACCAGTCGGTGTTCCCCGTCCCCCCCTGTACCTTGTGTTTCCATTCTATTGTAAAATTGCATAGCATGTGAATTACAATACATGCTACAATTAGTAGATTATTTACTTGTCATTTGTTGTTCTTTTTACTATTTGCCCTACTCCGCCATTATCCCGAGGACCGTGTGTCAGACGACAACCGCTAGGCAGGATCGTCGGCGCAACAACCGTAAACCCATATAAACCGATTGATTTTGATGACGTATAACCCGAAACACGTTTTAACCCATAACCCGTAGGTATAAAAAAATATTACATTTTCAAGTGACATATGAATTTGTATGTATATTTCATGGAGAATTCAGTTTTTCATAATTGGGAACACTGGTTACATGTGACAAGTGTGATACAACTGATAAATTGTTTTGATTGTTTTGAATTGTTTTAATTTTTAATATAATATTATTATGTCCGTCGTGAAAATTGTCTAGTGTATGTTTTTTTCTTTATTACTATTTAATACTTTGTTGTTAAAACATTTAATATTTAATATTATACAATTTGAAATTATATTAAATTTAATTATATTACGTGTGTTACTACTGTATTAGACATTAGTACTGAAAAGTTGATTGTAGGTATAACTTTATACTTTGCTTAATCAAATTTAACACTTTACGCACAACAAAATTGATATATTACTCGATTTTAAATAACCCATAACCTGAATAAATAAACTGGCCAAACAAAACCCATATTCTTTAAAATGAAGAAAACCTGAAACCACAACCTCTATTTTTATTTGAAGCACCCGAAACCATAACCCGAATAAATCGTTTGGGTGCAAAGCATTGGTTCAAAGAGTAAAATAGTTTTTATTACAAAGTGAAAAGTCAAACTCATTTTGAAAAATGTACTGCATTTACAATTTACATACATTTAGAAAACAAATATCTTATGAATTATAGTTAAAATAATAATTTAATTTTGATTTTTTAGAAATCAAAATTTATTTCATCAGACGCAATTTGTTCGATCATTCGGAATATTCCACAAGACGGACTACCTATATTAGTGTTTCAATTCTATAACTTTTCCACATAGATGTTTATCGTTACTTTACGACTTAGGTTTATTCGCTTATTGAATTTATAGCCCATCAGATTTCTTTTTTTTTCAATATAGCAACCTGTCTTCTCGATTTCTTATTGCTTTTTCATTTGATTTGATGGAACTACGCACGTTGCACAAGGTTTTATTATCTTTGTTTCACACATTTTGTGGGGCAAAATGACGTACTGCGTAGTTCCAAAAAAAATATTTATTTGGATTGATATTATTGCACTCGTTGACCTGTAATCAAATAGATAGAAAGCCTTTTTCTATGACCTCAAGGATTTACTTTTTAATTTTATTGAAGTAATATTTTAGTTGATTATATAGCAAAATTTTAATTACTTAAGCTAGGGTCGGAAAGTAATTGAGTTTGTTTAATGTACGCGTGGGACTGTGGGTAAAACGAAATAACGCAACTGTCAGTGTGAATTCTTCTTATCAAGACAATAAAATGGTTTTTCGATTAAATTGAGTTTTACTCAAACTTTTAAGTTTATTTTTACTCCGAATCCCACTTTACTTTGTAATAGTAGGTATAACGTTAATACTTTTAATACAATTTACAAAATTCTAATCGATTTTCTCAAAATTACATTTTTACTTAATTCTATATTACCTCTATATATTATTAGTCTAAATATAAAAACATTTTAAAATGAAAATAAAATGGGGGTAACTAGGTAAACTTTTTGCTTTACAGTAGGAATCGAGTGTATGTACCTCAACTTCATCGAATAATTCACTGTAATAGTGCAGGTAATGGATGTGTTAAATTTGATTTCGATGATAATTCATTGCATACGAAAAACGATTCTGAGCACAGGCGGTATGTCATCCTACTATAATTTATCATATGAAGATATTGCTATACATTATAATTTATATCATAAGAGTTTAATGATCTTTATGGATATCACTTATCGTTATATATTTGTAATATACGATCAGGAAATACCGACAATAATTAGTCAATATATTATACATTTAAAATATTGTCTAATTTATTAAGTCAATGATATCAATCATTACAGATTATCATTATTTCCTAACATGTGTTGTCTCTAATGATACTGCCTAGTGAATGTTGACATTAACATAACCATATATTTTATATAAAAGTGTACATCTGTGTAAACCATTTTCTCTCAAATTAACTATTTAATTAATATCATATTAATTATTTAGTAGCTGATAAGGAAATATGATTAAACATGATACCCATTATAGTACCTACCAACCTATATAATTTAATATAAAACTCAACTTTTTGCTAATCTGCTATGTAGGTGGCACACGATATTGGCTTAATTGCCGGAAACGCGTTCGTCGCGTACATGATAAGTGGCACGCGAACGGACGACATCCTCGGAACCATGTTTGCCAGGGACGGTGGACCTGGAACAGATCGGACTTGCGGTAGCGTCGCCTGCCCGCTGGAAAATACGGTGGAAATCAAACTCGGGCCAACCGCCAACTTCTCGTCCAACCAGACGGTCGCATTGGTCGACGTTCGCAATCACATGGTCTTGCCATGTAAGTATAAACAAGTATAAATAATACATTTTACGGATGCACGCGAAATCAGGGGTCGAAAAATAGTCTATTTTAAAATTCTTGTATATACACGACGTTTTGGATATTCGTTTTACTCTGACGATATTAATATATTATTACTGTTATGACTGCCTCAGTGATTTTATTTTCGGATTGGACCACAGATGATAGACCGGCTCGAAACGGTATAATTTATTATTACTTATTGAATATTATATTATAAATTATAATACGTTTCTAGCTTTCTAATCGTTCAAAATGTTTGGGTCCAAGTACCTAGTTTTTATTTTAACCAATATGTTTATGCAATTAAAAACCACATTGTTGTAACTTATAAGCTTATCAATATATTAGCAAATAATGTATGAGTTTCCTCGTATGGTACATGATTTATTGTTTTAATTTCAAATCATATCATATTAACTTTATTAAATATTATCATATAGCTATGTAGTATTAGTAATAAAAAGTTTTAAAGTGTATATTGTATATATAGTATGAAAATTTGGATATTCAAGCCTTTTTTATATACTCTAAAATATCCAAATTTTCATATTGCACACTTTATATAAATATAATACAAACAATTTTATCGGGGAGAGGGGCGTCACATCCCTAATTAAAAAAAAAAAAAAAAAAAAAATCAAAATGTTATAAACTTAAAACCAATAATAGTAATCAATGTGTGTATTCAACACCAAATTTAATAATTCGTTTATAACACACATTTTGATGCCGTACTTCACGCACAACATTTCGTACTATACACAGAATATGATTTATATATTATATTATACTATCATCGATCTACCGGTTCATGCGTTTGTCATGTATATCTCGCAACTGTTTTTTTACGTCAACTGAATTTTATTCTCATTCAATTTTTGTGACTCTTCCCTACGTACTAGATATATCTACAGTTTTGCCATAAGTTTACCTATATATGGTTTCTAAGGTTTGTTTATTTCCTGGCAATCTTCATGATTCGAGGTTTTCTTTTGTGATACTTCCGTCGATAGATAATTTTGTTTGAAACGTGACAAACTCAGATTAAAATACACATTTATCATTTCTTTAAAATTGAATACGACAATACAACAGTAGTCTATGTCGAGGTGAGTGCTCAATACCCATTGCAGCCTCTAGAAGTCTAAAGTACTGTCAAGCTGTATGCCTGTAGGCTGAAGCCCCTTGTAATTTGAGCTTCTGTTTCTGAATGGTCTCTTCTCCACGTTTTCTATGTTGTATAGTACCAAGTTTTTCTCAAAGTTGTTTTGTTATATGTATTTTTATTTTGACAATCAATAATCTGTTATACAAAGTATTACAATCAGAAGTTGTGATAAGTGTATATTTTTTACTATTAATTGCTATAGTGGGGTATTGGTGAAGTATAGGTATCCAATGATAGTACTTCGGCTTCTCATCAATGTTATACATTTAATTCAAAGTTCTGTTAAACAAATTGCAATGTATTTTAAAATTCAAAACAAAAATGTAGAGATTAATTTAGGAAGAAATAAAGAAAACCAATAAGGAAATGACCAATTTGAACATCAAACAAAATGAACAATTAGATGTATTTACTATACCCCGTGTTTCACTCAACACGTATTTCATTTTTCCGTCACACTGAATAATATATCATTATTACGTAATAATGTAGTTTCAATAAAAAATTTGGAAAAAAATTAATAATAATTGTTAGATTTGAGATATTTTATTTTATATTCTGTACTGTATAGACTAGATAGTATCTATTGATAATAATAAATAAATTAATAACTAATAACAAATATTAATATAATATAAAGAGAGTGGTCAACTGATTATATAGAAGTCATGTTTCGTTTAAAATTTTCCCGCCTTTTAAATGTTTGAAATTTAATTCTTATAAAATGTTTATAATATTTTAATTGTATTGGTAAATATTGATAATATTATTTAATTTTTCTTGATAGAATATCATGCTGGTCTAAGTGGAAAATGCCTCACAAATCAAAATACTAAATGGTGGCCATGTATAGAACATAGATCAAATTAACCCCTATATCTTTCCATAACACCAATATCTATAAGTACCTAATAGGTACCTAATCTTTTAAAACTAAATTATCATAAACTAATTATAACTTATTTTGATTACAAAATATAAATAGGTATATTATCATTTTATATTATCTTTAATTTTGTAAGAAAAATTTTACAAATTGTTTTAACCTCAGGTTTTAATATTGATTTGTTAAAAATTACAAAATAATTTGCAATTTTTTTGCAATTTTGAAGAATTTCTTTAAAAATTGGAAATTTCAACGCTTTTAAAAAAAATGCGACCATTTACATATTTTTCAAATTCATTTAATTTCTATAACTAAAATTTGTAATTTATATTGTCATGCTTTTTTAATCACCATACACAACTTTTATCATATAGAGTCGAATAAAACTAATAACCGTCGAAACTTTCCATTATCATTTTTTATTTTCAACAAAAAACATATTATATTTAGTCAAAAACTGGTTTTGCGGAAATACTTCTGTTTTTTTATTTCAATTTTCAATTATCTTGGGTATTTTGAAAGAACTGAAAAATTTTGCTTTTGACTTCCAGAAGTACTAACTAGATTAGTAGATTCAATTTCCTACCACCAAACTTCACTAAAATTAATGATTGGATAATTATTTTACTATAAATTATCTTCAGACAAAAAAAAAAACAACACACACATCAGGGACGGATCTAGGGGGGGCCTAGGGGCCCGCCCCCCCAGACATATTTTAAACATATTTTTTTATAATTCTACAGAACATACTATATTACTATATTTCAAATCACATAATATATGTCTGATAATATAATATATTATTATACGTAATATCTACTATTTATTAAGAATAAAGGATAATAATTTATTATTATTGTATTTGTGTTGTAAAAAAATTGTTGGGCCCCCCGCCCCCCAGATCTTTGCTCTGGATCCGTGCCTGACACACATCATTATAAAACATTAAAACCAATACATTTATCGGTCCACTGAATCTAAAAATAAAGGTAGGTATGCGTAAAAAAATAAAATCATTAAATAAATGTCTTGAAAAATCTATTCACGCGTCTTTTTATAATACTAATAGGGTAGTAATTATTATCAGCTGTATTTTATTTACATTTATAGGTAAAACCACACAGCTTTTGGCCAGCGTCTTCGCCGGATGCTGTTTCGTCGGCGTCGCTGTCACCGCGACTTTCATGACCCGCATCCGACTATTCGTGTACGCGTCTGCGTCCGAAAAAAGAAAATCGGACAGCGCCAGGTCGTTTGCGGCCGTCCGCGATGCATTCCGCAACACCAAACTTCAGCTCATCGCTCCACTGTCGTTGTTCATCGGACTTGAACAAGGATTTATCTATTCCGATTTCTCCAAGGTAGGTTAGGTTAGGTACTCCTATAATATAGTTATTACTTATTAGTTATTAGGTAGTGAAACCTATTGTGCAGTGGACACATACAAATAGGTACACAATAATGATGATGTTATTGGTTATTGTCCCACACATTATATATTTTATCGATGGTTCACAAATTCACAATGGAGAGTAAAAGGGGTAGATCACTAATAATATTCAAATTATGTGTTTTCTATAGAATCTATTTGAAATTTTTTTTTAAAAAAGGGAGCAAGTTATTAAATATTTAAAATTAGCTGACAAATACTATAATCCTCTGTAATGTATAGAAGCCAGCTGATCATTCGTTCTATAATTTTCATGAGTTATAATCTAAGTCAGCCCACTTGAACAAAATTTAAACTTCACTATCAGTCCATATCAAAGAGACCGACGGGATTACGGAAACTATATAAAGTATTAACTCCTCATCCACTTATATTATTTTTATATTTTATGTCTGTCATCACTAATCACGTTTTGGATCAAATAATTTGCTTTAGTTTTTAACTTTGATGATGGCTTATAGTAGAAAATCTAATTTAGTCGTTACAATGGTTGATATAAACATTTTAATACTTTTCTTATATTTTGGGGAAAAAAACAGCAAAAAATAGCAGACATAGGAATTTTTACGTAACACCAATTTTTGAGGCATGATAAAATTTTAAAAATATGTTAGTTCTTTTTCAGTTAATTATAGACATTTGAAATGTTCAACTTCTAAAATTTGAATGGAGAGCATATTGATTTCACAATGATTTGTATTTTGTTATTATTTTTTTTTTGTTAAGGCGCGATCGGTGCCGATGCCATTTTGTCCTCAAAAATACACTCTGCAGGAATAACGATACCACCTTGTAGAATCAACCAAATTTCATAATTTTTTTTTTTTAATTGCTAGAGGAAACAACCCCCTTAAATAGGTATTGGGTAGCAGATTAGTGCAAAGTGGAAAAGTGGAAAAGTGGAAAAGTGGAAAAGTCATATAATTGAGGTGGCAACTAAAATATAAAATTGAATTATCAAATTTTATAGAATTGTGGAAAATTTGAAAAACTGGCACTGGGACCTTTAAGACAATATAATTAACTGTTGGATTATCAACTTCGATGGAAGATTCTGGTAGTAATTTGGATCTGATTGGTACTTTTAGGAGGTTACTTTTGAACATTGAATATTCTCAGTACTTTTAAAAATAATCGGGAAAAACTAATGTAAAAAAAATAGGGGGGGATATGTAACTGCTCTATTGAAAGTCGAGTGTATCATTAATTAAGCATTGTCCATTATGCATGTTAAATTTGAATTCAATGATCTATAGTTTGACTTCTACTGTACAGCAGATGAGCGAATTCCCTTTTTATTGTAATTCGCTGTTATAATACCTAAAAATACTATGAGCTATAATACAAAAGTCGGTTACGCATTGAGACTATATTATATCTAGGTGGTAAAATACAGTAACCTCTCCAGACGTTGCCATGACTAAACTCTACACAGAGTGATGATAGAGGGCGATAAAATTGTATAGAAATTGCCGGGTTTACATCAGGTTGGTAACGCCCAGTTACCTCTCCAGATATTGCCGTGACTACACCTATTCTATACAGGTTAAACACGGAAATGCTCTAGGTATTGCCAGTACTATTTATTTATTTACAACAATAATAATAACCAATATGTACATTTTATAATTTAAAATGGTTAACAATATTTAAGCATATATATTATTAATGTCAAACTAAAATAAAATTGTACCAATTTTTCAATATTAGTTTTAAATTACTTTATATTATATAATTATATAAATGTTTATATTTTTTAACATTTTAACTTCAATAGGTAGTTCGCTAATTTTCCAATCAACTTAATAAATTAACTATAGTTAAATAATCCATTATAACAAATTAGATTTCTCCAGTTGCGTTGAAAAATAATACGTTAAATTAATACTATATCTATACAAATATACAATTTTAATTAAACAAATTATATTAATTTATAGCTTAGCATTCCTAATGTTGAGTACTTAATGAAATACATTTATTTGTTCTAATTAACTTGGACACTTTTGGATTTTGGTCGAGCATGGTTGACGGCTATAATAAAATAATATACATACAGGATTACTTCTGCCACTAAGGAATGAATCCTCCGGTTGAAATCGAAACTTTTTTAAAAACTACAAAACTCATTGAAACTTTTCTATTGTGCCTATCTATATAAGTGATACAGTGGTCAGTGGATCATGACTCATGAGCCATGAGTATTACACTCAAAACAAAAAATTATACTTCGGAAATTTCTCGCTTCGAATTCAATGTTAAATTATTGTTTCAATAATTAAAAAAAAATGTCATAACAAAATACTTAATTATAGAATTATATCATATTACAGAATTCTTATACATATATTAGGTACAAAAATAAATATTAAACATATACAAAAAATTAAATTTATAGTACCTACCTATTACCTACACATATTTTTTTCCAAGATTTAAATGTTAAATCATAAACATCTATATGGAGGTAAAAAACCCACAGTATAATAGTAATTTTATATTGAACGAAACTGAAGCTTCATAAATTCGACACCGAAAACTGTAATAACCGTCAGTTCGTTTTATTATTTCAAGGACACCAAAACTTTACGTAATATGGTCGCTGTATCACCCAACCCGGTGCGAGTGTAGACTATTGCACTATACTGGCAGAATTAATTAAACAATATTGTTATAACAATAATATTACAGTTAACATTCGTGACACACGGTTACCGGGGTAAGTTACTGACATCGTGGTGGCGACACTGCGACAGTCTCTTTAAAATATATATTACCTACCTAATCAAGCATGGAGTTGCGTTTCGTATGCGTCGGCATGGGGTGGATTGTGGATGGACAGTGTTCAGAAATAAGTGAATTCAAAACGTCGAGACTTATTTGTTAATACTGACGCACTGTGGACGGTGACCTTTCCCTTTTTCAATTTTATATTGAAGATTTATGGGACAAAATGTTTGAAAATTTAATGGGTTCAGGGTTCTTCTTAGGTTTTTAGTAAAGGAATTAAAAAATAACGAAAATTCAGTCACTTTTTTTTAAGCGTTCGAACTTTTAATTTTGATGAAATCGGATATCTAAATGAAAAAACAATGGAATTTGTTGTAATTAAATAAATGTAAATCGTTGAGATTTGAAACTTTAGGTCAAGTATAAAATAAAATATGATTTAAATTATTAATACCTACAACAGTCAATAATATTGTACACGTAAAAATAAAAACTGAAATTTAAACAGTTATTATTATTTTATATTATTACATAGGTTAAAAAAGAAAAATATTAAATATTTCATAAGAAGAAAAATAAATTAAAGTCACATAAATACCACGTAGAGGAAGGTGTTGAAACACACGAGTGTAACAAGTAATTATGAAAGTAAAAACTATACTGTGATAACAATATTAATTAACAAGTTATACTATTATTATTGTGAAACAATCATTAAGACATTAATTGTTATTTGTTTTAAACTATAATTTTTCATTACATCATTATTCATCATTGGACACACTGTAAAGTAATATGTTATATACCTACACACGTCGAATTACAAAAGTTGTAAAATACCATTTAAACGATGAAAAGTTAGTACAATTTCCTTGGGATATTTATTAAAATAGAGTTTCTTAACTTTTAAATGATACACATATGCTATAACATACAATATGCAATATACATACTAATCTAATGTTTATACATAAGACCAGTTTACCTATTTCACCTTCCCGTCAAAATAGTTACTTACATTCTTTAGTTTGGATAAAAATAGCATTCTAAACTTGAGTGCACAATTTTATTGGCCATAGTAGTATTTGTATTTATTATGTTAGTTCAATCTGAAACCACTGAAACATAATAATACACACATGTGGTCATAAAGGTACTATTATACACCACCTACGTCCTACGTATTATTATAATATATATATATGGTGAATTTTTTTTAATATATGTGATAAACATGAATAATATATGAAATAACAATTAATATAGTCTATTTTTGCAATTACAGTTTTACGTCGTATGTTCAGTGGGTGTGTCCAATGTGCCGACAGTTCTGCTGAGCTTGGGTCTGCTTCAACTGGTAGCTGGGTTTACCGTGAGTCTGATCCTGCAACATATCCGCCGGTACCACATAATAGGTATACAAATTGTGATTACATATACATATAATAATATTATACAGTATACTAGCTAATCTAAATAATATTATGAAAATGTAAAACGTATCAAAGTGGCCGATCCTAGTTGGCTCTCTTTGATGTTATTTCGTAACGATTATTATTACCACTGGGTTTTCCAGTGATTGGGTTGGCGTTTCATTCGTGTTTGCTAATGGTGCTGATGAAGTGGAAACCGTCCGGCGACGATGCTGCGCTACTGTACGTCATAGCAGCCGCCTGGGGCGTGTGCAATGCCATTTGGAACACACTGTGCTTCAGTAAGTATTAATAACTATATAACGGATATAGATATTATTTGTTATCTCACCGAATATCTGAACATTCTATAATTAAATTCATGATTTTGTTATTGTCATCACTCATCAATACTTGTTATAAACAACAATTCAAAACAAAGATTGAGAAATGTCGTCAAAGATTTTTACAAAAATGCTGCTTATATTATATATTACACTACATAGTATTATACTATTATACTATTAGTAATAGGACCTATATACTATATTATTACTCTATATTCTAAAATTTAGTACAAAAAAACTCAAATTATTGCACACTATAATATTGATATATTAATTACCTAGAGGCTAGACGTAGGTATACGTTCTTGAGTTCCAATGACGTATTTATGAAGGGGGTAGGTAATGATTTATCGATGGTTTCAGTCTTCAGATAGGTACGCATCATAATATAATAATCTTACTCAGTGACTTTCACTTTCTTTAAAACTTAATATTCATTATAATAATATTAAATAGTAAATTTAAGGTACCTAATAAAATACCAATTAACATTTATGCTTAGGTACTTATTTCCAGGAAAATAGTATTATTTTATTTGCAATAGGTATCTAAATTAAATAATGTTAATATTTTTAAAACTGTATTTGATACGATAATTTATTCACTAGATACTACGAGGAATCTTTTTAAAAACACGATTCAGTATTAATTCTATTGTACGAAAATTTGACAATTTAAGGGGCCCGGCGCCGATGTTATTTTGTCCTCAAAAATACACCGCGAGGATAACAATACCGCCTTGTAAAATTAACCAAATTAACCAAATTTCATGATTTTTTTTTTTTAATTGCTAGAGGGAAATATTCTACAGCCCGTATCGATCTCTGTTTTTTAATATTTTATTCTAAAACTTTATAATATATCTAAAAAAATACAAGATAAAAAGCATTTTTTTACAAATTTTTTAATACAATTATTTGAAATAAAATACAAAATCAGAGATCGATGCGGCCTGTAGAAAGTCTTCTTCTTTTAGATAAAAAATAGTCATCAAAATCCGACAATTCTATAAAGCTTGAGAGTTATTCCCGTAAAGTCATTTCTTCGATATAATACATCCTATCAACCCCCCTTAAATAGGTATCGCCGGTATCGCGTAGTAGATTAGTGCAGGAAAAGTCTTATAATTGAGGTGGAAACTAAAATTTTCTAATTTTATAGAATTGTGGAAAATTTAAAAAACTGGCACCGCACCCTTAAGCATAAAATGAATCATTATTATCTCCGTGACTATTATACTTATTAGAACTCATTATAGGTTACTACTAATTTATATCAATAAAAAAACTGAATAGAATTTTTGTATACACTTTATTGTGTTTATAAAAACACACCTCTTATTAATTATTATTGTGTTTTTACCAAATTACTTTCATTTTTAGAAACAGTAACCTGAATAATATTTTATAATTTAAGTAAAAAACTGTGCAATTAATAATAATATTATATTAATATGTATATTATAATACCGATATACAAGGGGTGACATGGGGGTTAGATCCCATTGACTTTGGATTGGATAATCTTCCATATCATTGTGTTTGATGTGAATTTTGAATCAATTCAAATTATATTCATTGTTCCTTGATATTAAACATTTTACTAACTAAGTAAAAAGTTTTGAGAAGGTGGGGGATTTTCCAATAGGTATGTCGTTTTCTTTTTTTTGAAACCCCTCTTTCAGAAATCATGTCTATGCCACTGATACCGATCATAATAGTATAATATTTTTCTTTGGACCTTATAGACAATATTGCAGACAGACGACAGTTTAATTAAATTATTTAATTACTCAATTAAATCCATAAAATGACACGATCTTTCAAAATTTAGTTATAGTTATTATTAATGTCACCCAGTATCGTATTGATTTAAGCTGACATGAGTCTGTAAAAACACATACTGAACCATCATTTTTGTTTTATAATTGTATTATATTGTATTGGTTTAATACAAATTTAAAACGCACACAAATAATATTTTTTTGCGAATCAATAAAAACGGATGGTTAATAAATACAAGAGAGCGTGTTTATAATACTACAACTTCTAAAGTTTTGTAAATAAATCATATGATGCTGTGAGTCTATTGTAAAAATAACACTATGTACAATATACATTCTTTCAAGGACAAATAAATTCCTTCATACATTTTATTTTACAAATATCGAATTCATACTTATTTAATTATATAATAATATCTATATAGATAATTAACATATTATCTCATAATTCAATACATACATTGATATTAAACAGATACTTATCTGGGTACTCTATTGTATAATAACGATGACCTCTCTTATGAGTCCTATATTCTAGGCCTCTAATAAGGCGTTAAAAATTATTAACTTCTTTTGTCAATATCTAGTTAAGTAAAATTAATATAAAATCGGGTAGGTAGCAATATGCCTATGTTTTGGTGACTATAAACAAATAAAAGTAATTGGCGAAACGTATACTAAAACACTACGACGCATTCAAAAAGATCTGGCTAGAGAAAAAAAAAATGATTGTTGACCAAATCGTTTGTATATATACATAAATATAAATATATAATGCAAAATATATGGTACTAGTTTATGCAAATAATATTATAATACGAAATTAAAATAGATTTTATATGCGTGGTGCTGGTGCGACAACAATACAGACAAAAAACATTTCTGTTTATGTCTTATGACTGTATTGATGGTAGCGCCGGAACTTATTGGCTTTGGCCATGGCCATCATGTTTTGTGTGTGGGTCTAAGGGGGGGGGGGACTTGTGGGTTTTTGTTGTTGCTGGAGACAGGATTATACATGGAGTCATTATATAGTATATTATAATATTACTTTATGTACTGCGTATATAATATACGTCATATTACATATGCATTATAAATTTTATAATAAAAAGTCATACAAATATTTGAAAATAATGTTTTTCTACCATATTTGTGTAGAATATCAAAACTATAACAAGTTTATACTGTTTAATTCAAAAAAAGATTTGCTTTGTTAAGTTCAAGTGAAATTTAAATATCAATGAGAAAAGTCACATTGTGAAAGTTGAAAGTTCATAAATTGTACCATAAAAATCTAGTAAAAAATTTAAAAAAGTACCGTGACAAATATTTTTTTAACTTAAATTTTTAAAAATTACTGTGTCAAAAATATTTTTTCATCACAACACCCAATAAAAAATATTTATTTCCTTGTGGTATCTATTTTTTTTTTATAACTTGTTTATTGCATTAACAGATTAAACATTTTGGGTCAAACTGTATAAGACGAATTTATTTATAGGTATATCTATATATTGGTTTTTTCGTATAATTAATATTACATCATTGGTATACAGAGTGATACACCCTATTTTCTTTTAATGATTAATTTAATCAAATTCTGGTTTTCGGAATTATAAGTAATTATACCAAAGGACGACATTTTCAATTATTTTGATTTTTATACCATTTAAAAAGCTGTGGCAATACAGCCGTTTTTAAATGATAAATAAATATTTTACCTAAAATTATTAAGCTGGTGGTTTATAATGTTAGTTTTACGATTAATGAGTTTTACGTATTTAAATCCAAATTTGAATAATCAATTGAATTTTTTTTTTATGTTTTTAATTTGTTCTATTATACAATCTGTTAATATATTATTTTTACAATAAGCATAAGTGTTGCGATAGAAGTAGAATAAAAGTAATAAAAAAAAAAAAATAAAATAAAATAAAATCAAATCACTATAGGCCCCAATACTCCATATCTTCCAAACCCATTATCATGACCTACAGATCTCTGGATCCATAGTATCTACTGACATTGACTAATTTGGAATTGCTCGATCGAATTTTGATGACACAACATTTCTAAAAAAGTCTTAGGGTTAAACATTTTTAGGAAAAGTGGGTGATTTTTATTTGAAAAAAGTAATTGGTATAGCCATACACCACTCATTAAATGCTATAAAAATTAAAAAATCTGTATGAAAATATGGCCTTTCAGTATAACCAAAAATTGAAAGGTGAATAAACTCATTAATAATAAGGAAAAATGGGAACGAGCATGCTTGGTGAATCTCTCCGTATATATTGTAGCTTAAGTAATCAAATCATTTTAATATTTATACTAAAAATACGTTTGATGTTTAATCTACGTGAAATTAGAACTTGACACCTTGATGACTGGCGATATCTATCTATATATATATATATATATATGGGCTGCCATTATGTCTCCAAAATTAAATGTCAGAAGATAATGACATAGTATTATATTATATGCCTCTATGCACATGTCACATGTGAGTTTCGATCCCTCTGAGATCAGTTTTGATTGAGACTTAAATTTATGTAGTACTTCAATTCTCTAGAAATTATATCAAAATTTAGTCTATGCATAATTACATGGTAATTAATTATTATAATATTACTATGATCAACGATGGTGTCATAGTGATTAGTGGTAGTCTTTCGTCTAATAATTATTTGGTCTTTTCATGTACCTATTATAGTTACCACTTGGGAAATAAAATAAAATAAAATAATGTTTATATTTTTTTGAAATTTCCAGTAAAATAACTATGTCTTGTTACATTTACAACGTTATTAATTTTTTGACAAATCCGTGCGATAACAAAAAAAAAATTAGACTTGGCCAAAGTACGGGAGAGGGGTGACTATATCCATCACTTATGGGTGTGCTATTGTTGATGTCGCATTATCATTGTTATTGTTATACTGTATCGTATAATTCATAATAATATAATATTATGATTTATGTTATTAATGTCGTTTCAGACTTTGTGATATCTCTGTATCCAGACTACTGGCACGGGCCGATGGCGCACGGCTACTTCTTTCGGTACGCGGGCATGGCGTTGGCTTTTGGACTGCACAGTGTCGTGTGCAACACCACCAAACTGTACTGCTTGTCGGCCGCGCTAGTGGTGGCCGTCGTGCTGTACGGCTGGTTGGAGTGGCGATTGCAGCTGACCGGAAAGCGGCGGCGGACCGCCAACCGTTCATCATGACGACAGATCGGAGCCGCGTCCGGCAATAATTAGTGACCCGCCACCGCGCAAGTCGTCAACCAGGACTCGTCGTCACCACGATCTGAATGAGCGATGATCGTGTGCCGCCGCCGCTGATCCGAAGAGCATTCACGCCAATCATCACGTCTCTGTAACTGCAACAACAGTCGCCACCGCCACCGTCGTCAATCGTCATCATCTGCATAGCATCGCAAATATTATTTATTATTGCAGCACGGTGCCGTCTCGCCGAATTAAATACGTCATAACACAAAATACTATAATGTTACGTCTACTATCAATAATATTATCGTTATTAGCTGCTGTATAAGACAAACGAACAACTTACTGGCCCGCGCTGACCATTATGTATTATATTATTACCTACTTTATATTATGTAACCGTACCTACTTGTTGATGTTTTTTTTTTTTTTTTGTAACGGGACGTATGCATACAATATTCGTCTTGAATACGTAATAATGTGCGCGTAAAAATAATATACAGGGTGGTTTTTTTTTATATTTATTTAACGCGCCACTCGTGATTTTATACAAATCAATATAATTTGCATTTATTCACAGCATGACGTATACCGGCTTACACCAACAAACGGCAAACTCGATTCGGCGAGAGGATAGTTAAACGACTAAAACGAATCGATTAAAATATGTTATTAATTTCACATCATTCACAAAAGTCATATTTTAATAGTAAGAGGTATATTCTGAAACGACGAGTGGTTGTTTAAAATAAATCACTCTGTATAAATACGTTTGATAAAATATAATATAGTACAATGTTATGCGCGTGAATAAAATTACGTTCATTCTTAAATACTCAATTAGCTGATAACAAACGTTTTTTTTCTAGACCACATGTCATGCAAGTAAATGCGATTATTTATTTATTTATTTATTTATTTATTTAGCTTACAATACGGGCGTGAGCCCAATTTCATATAGTATAATATACAGATTACAATAATGTGATAACAGTGAAAAATATAAAGATACATAAATACTTGGTTACAGGTTATGAAATAGAAAAGAAAGGGTCTGAATTGGCAATAGACATACAACGTCGAAGTGGTTCATTTAAACCATAATTTGTGGAGACGGTAGGTAAACGTAGGTATTATAAACGCGATTTGCAGAATTGGAAAATTTGCAATTATTATTCCATTGCTACTACAACTTATTCCTTACAATTCACAAACAAATCGGACTTTGGAGTGGCACGTAAATATACTCAATAAACAGACACCACCTCCGCCAACTAGACTTACGGAAACTCGAGCTAACCTTATCATATAATATTTCCGTAATATCCGTTATGATAATACTACCATCACGCTATGTGCGCGTGAAACCCAGAAGTCCCCCCCCCCCAACAATCATTGAGATATACATATTATAACAATAATTATCATTGTTATCTAACTACCCTATGGTTTCTGTCTATCTTTAAATCGCCAAAATGTAATTAATAATGCAATTAATACGAAACAACCAATAAAGGCGTATTTATTTTATAAATGTATTTCAATTTCAAACCAACAATATTGGTTTTGATTCGTTACGAAAATATAATAAGTTTATTTTGTGTTAGATGTGTGATTTTTTAAATTCCAAATTGCTCTATTTTAATAATCTGCATATCTTTAAAAACTAAACAGTACGTATTATAAGTGACACATTTTTTTAAAATTTTATTTCTATGTTCTATGTGTAGAATATAAAAATAATGACTTTAAATGCCTATCTACAAATAAAATATATTATATTACAACATAATATAATATGGCCATTTTGAATAAAAATTATAATAATAACCGTTTGTAATGTTTGTATGTGTTTTTATTTTTAAATCATAGTATAAAGTAATATAATATTCCTTCCCATTATAGTATATTTAGTAAACAACAAAACTACTTTTCTCTTAATAATAAATATTTAGAATGTAAGCAGAAACGTTGAAAATGTTTGATTTGTGTATTTTTATTTTCATTTTATGTAGGTAGATGATAATATTTCAAGAATTTCCTTGATCTCTTAAAGCAAATATTTGACTGATTATCAAATAATAATAATATTGCATATTCGCATTTTGGGTAAAACACTTCAATGTCTTCATAAAATCATAAATTAAATTACAATATTAGTTATCTATCCTAAATAACATATTGACGGTGAAAATTATAACGAATAATCAATTAAAAATTAATTCATTTTATTTCATTGTAAAAATTAAGCTATTAAACGTCTGGTATTATTAAATATCGTTTATTGAATTTATCAAAAATAAAGTGTATGGTTAAAAACAAGTTTATAATTAAATAATAAAATATTCAAATGGCATAATTGGGGAAAAATTGTGGGTTTGAAAAATAATTGTTTTAGATTACGTTAAGTTATATTTCCGAATAGCAATGGCTATTACTTGTTTACATTATATAAATAATAATTAATATTGCCTTGATAATAATTTAAAATTTAGGTAAGTAATGAAAATGTTTTCACTCAATCTGCAATAAACTAACAAAACAAATTAAATAAACAAACAAATTAAATCAATTATTTGATGTTGTATAGACACATTATTATTAGTGTTAATATCAGTCTCGAGTATTAATTCAGAACGTATTTTTTTATATCCGACTAATCTCCACAGTTAACAGATTGTTCGGAAGAAAATTTTATTACGTAGGTACGTAATGTCCTACTATGTTCTACTGGCAAAATATTGGGGGCGGGAAGCTCAAAAAGTTTGCTTATATTCAGTAAAATATCAGGACTTAAGAGGTCATATGTGTACCTCCACGCACTCCCACAACTATGCCACTGACAAGCATAGAAAGTGTTGTAGTACTTACCCTATTAGTTACTTAATCTTTTATTAACGTAGGTATTTATTATATTTAAAGTCGATTTGTGACTGAATTTTTATTTTTAGTCAATGTTAAAATGTATGTTTGATCTATGTTTAAGAATATAGAAAAAAGTGTTGAATTATATTTAAGTACCTACCACGAAGTTAACGAGTGAAGCACTCCTTAAAGCATACCCTAATCCCAGAGTAGGCACTATCTTAAGAAATGCGTTGTGAACATAATTTACATTAGTAATGAAAATTAATAAAACACCCAAATTATTTAATGTCGCTCAACAGTAATGATTGTCGGAAATTTATATTGGATATTATATGAGTAAATTTAATATTTTATAATATCACAAGTCATAAAGAATAAAATGTGACCTCTCGTCGCTGTTGGGTATAACGAAGAAGCCAATTACTCAAAAATATAAATAATAATTATTATTATATTAATTATGCTGTTGCATTTAGATGAATTATATATTATAATAACTATATTTAAATTTTAATGGATGTTAAATATATATTTATAAAATGTGAAATTATTATTTAAGACGCCACTTTGGTGCAATGTTTTGTAAATTAATATAAATACCTGCTTTCAGTTTAATCTAAAATAAAGTTACCTATGTGAATGTCTACAACGTTGTAATTTGTGCATAGATATATGACGTATAGTTTTAATAAAACATGTTTTAAAATAATTTTGATTAATATGTTGTTTTTTATTCAACGTTTAACTTACCTTTTGAATAAGCAAATATTTCGCATATACCTATACATAAGACAGATTTACAAAACTCTACTCGTGTCCAGGCAAACAAAATATTCATTATTATAGTTACCTACTTCAGTGTAAACTTCGACTATAATGAAGCAATATTGTTAAGTTGTAGGTATCTTATTCATATAGAGTATACAAATAGCGTTTGATATTAGGGGGGGGGGGGCTGAAGCTCTATTCTAATAATATTAAATTAGCTGAAAAAAAATGTAGGCAATGTTTTGGGAGATTGAAATTTTTGTAGGGACACAGCCCTAAAGCCCACCTCCCCACCCCATATGTATGCCTATGTACACAACCATAATAATATAACAGGTATATTATATTATATTAAACAGTTAATACCTAATAAAAATAAGAATACCTACCTATTCATACACATAACATAAAATTGTGTATTTATTTATTATTTTAATTGGATTCCACAACGATAACAATAAAATAAAACATTTCGTTATGATTGTGATTTTGTATTAAATTTTGTGAAAATATTTATAAATCAATTTCCAAAGTATTTTTATTTTTCAAATGTCATTATGTATAACTGTATACCTAATGTTATTTTACGTATGCATGGTGTTACAGATAGAACTGACTTTTGGAATGCTTAACTTTTGTTTTAATCAATATTTTTTTATTTATTTTTTTTATTATTTATTTAAGCATATTTACAATCTATACAATTTGTACAATAAGTACATTTGATAACATAGGTAATAGTAAAATGACTTGAATGTCTTGGGGGGAAAACCGTCCATCAACAGTACTTCCTATTTAATTTGATGGGTTCATATAATATGGAGACCGTTAGGCAAGAGCGTCTCTTGGCCATTTTCTTTTTAACCTCCTCGGAGGATTGTTGGGGATGGTTATAGATAGAGATGTAAGCTTGAAAATTTTCAATTGAAATTTTTTTTTTTTCATTGAAAATTTCTGAAAATTTTCAACTTTCTTTGAAAACTTGAACATTTTGAAAATTTATTTTTTTTCGAACTCTTCTTAAATTAATTAATTTTTAAGTTTAAATAAAATTTTAAAATACTTTATAAAATTACTGTTCCATTTTAATTTACATTGTAACAAGTATACGTCAGTGGCAAACAAAACACTTATAAAAAAAAAAAAATATAATTTGGGTAAAATTGAGGAAGTGACTCAAACAATAAATTACCTCCGTTAAAAATTGAAAAATCAATAATTGTAACAAACGATTATACTCATAATTTATACTGAAGTTAAAATACAACATTTTTAATACAAGATAAAAATGCACATTTATTATCAAGTTAAATATTATATATTGATATAGGTATATATTATATATATTTAATGATTTGCATTTTGAATTTACTATATTATTTTCATTAGAATAATACCAACATTATATTTAAATGGGTAAATGGTAATAAAAGTACATATTTTAAAATATAATTATGATGGTTAAATATA
>NC_042496.1:4963318-4966608 GCF_005508785.2 Acyrthosiphon pisum | reverse complement strand
AATTTGGAACGTATAATAACTTTTTTCAAAATATTTTTTTTTGGAATTTGCTGACATGAGTATATTTCTTAAATTATTTACTAAATTATATAGTTTAAACAATTTTTGTCATGCGTTCAAGTAGCATTAGTTTGTTTTTTTGTCAGGTCTTATTCTGTTACACCTTGTATATTTTACATTGCTTATAGGTACTTAATAGTTCATACTTATACTTCATAGTATAATATTATTAGCTTCAAATAATAATATCTATATATACTATAGTAATGCTGTACCTACAGATGACGGACATCATCTTTTATTTAATTATTATACCAACAAACAAAAAATATGTACGAATAAAAGTTTAGACCAATAACCGATCATCTCTAGATGTTAATATGTTATTTATTTAAATAAATGGCCTCGAGATGTTTATTTAGCTTATGACGTAACATTATGCGTGAGCAATTTATTGTAGTAGGTAAGCTTTATCTAAACAAAACTCTATTAAAATCTGGTTACTTATTATTCTTGTTGGATTATTAGGTAATATAGGAATATTTTTACATTCAAATTAAAAATAGATATACGATGTTGATGACATTCATGCTCATATTTCCTAGATAAAAACCACAAAAATTAAAAAATGAACGTTAGGAAATGATACAGGTTTATTAAAAAATAAAAAAAAAATTAACAATACACGTGAGTTAGGATACTATTATCGATTGATTAGTAATATAATTATTGGTATTTGCAATTGTATTTTTTTTGTGTCCTTATTTTTGAATATCAATATAATTTGTCAAGAATTCCTAGTTGCACGCATCTTATGTAATATACGAGTAAATGAATAATTTATTGTTGATGTGCCTTGGAAAAATGTAATTATTAAATTGCATTATATGGTATCAAATAAGGCTGTATATTAAGCCATTTTGTGCACAGGGAAAACATTCCAAGCGGCCCTCTTATCTACCCATCCATATGAGTGGGATTGGTATTGGTAATAAGCGTGTGATCTACCGAGAAAACAGTAACTAACTAGTTGAATGAAAATTATAAATAAATATATAATATTATATAATAAAAATGTAATTGTGGGGGGGGGGGTCAACTGGGTACCCCCAATCAGAAAATATATAAGTCAGTCCATAAAGTGTATAGGTACTATAAAAAACATATATTTTTTTTTTTGGCAATATGTAGGTACTTAATTTTTCGAAACTGTAACGCGTTATTTTATAGAAATTACTTATCAAAAGTAATTTCCATTACATTTTCGTTACTTGGATATAATTCTAATGAAATTACGTAACGCGTTACAAGCAAAGTAACGCCGTTACAGTAACGCGTTACTTCCGTTACGTTACTACCCAACACTGGAATTTAGCCAAACTCGCTTACCCTAAAATATGAATATTGAAACACTTTTACTGCTAATACTTGTGAGTGTATCATCAAAGTGAATTTGTATGGCTAACGCTGACATTTGTGGAATGTGAACCACTAACCTTACCAGCAAAAATATTTAATTTCGCACATTTCACACTTTTCCTCAATCCTTAAATACCAAAAATTGAAATTTTTTTTTTTAAACTCTAAGATCAGAATTTCAATGTGAATTTGTGTACTTACAACTCATTTTACTTGTAAACATAATCGCATGGAATGTGGAATCGTGAAAAATCAAAAAAGTTTTGCATTTAAAAACTTTAAAAATAAAAAAAAATTATGTTATTAATTGTGGTTTTAGAATGTAAAACGTGTTGTATTATAATATCGAAATCAGTTTCAATTTTAAAATTCGCTACTGGAGGGCTGGCGAAATGTACAGTAAAAACTGTTATTATCATCACCTATACACAAATTGAACGATTAAAAAAATGTACTCATGGGTTTCTCGAAAGTTTCTTTACAATAATTAAAAAAGATATTTAGCATGAAGACATATGCATTTTTTATTAGCATTTTAGTTTTAAATTTTGAAAAAAATTATCAAAATTGCAAATTATTTTTTAGACTAATTATTATATGGCTGACCGTCTACGCTCAGCATTGTTTTTTATCATTCATAGACGGATTTGTCATAAAATTCAAATTTAACACATCAATTATTTATATACCTAATTAATTATATTATATTATAAGAATATAATATTATGTAATTATTATGAATATTATGCTACAAAAAAATCTTTATGTATTGTATAATATTTTAACAAATATGTTTACAAAATCTCTATTTTTTGAAAAAAAAGATTAATTTTTTACTTTTAATGAGTGATTTTTAATACCTATTTATTATGAATTCATGATAAAAATATAAAAATAAACTAAAAACTAATCTGGTCGGTAAATGGTGATTCAACGAGTAATATACATTTTTGAAATAGTGATATGCTTATAATTTATAAACATAAGTTTTGTTTCATTATATTATTACATCATTTTATATATTAATGTATTTATATTTATTATATTTATTTTATATTTTATAATTTTCTTTCATTGCAGACAAAAATACTATTTTAAGTTTAAACAGATCGTTTTAAGAGTAAAATATCATGATAATTGATTATATTAGGCCAGGTGTAATATTTTCATTCTTCATAGAATAACACGATTTCGTAAAGTTTGGTTTGATTACAAACCAGGAAATTCTCAATACCTATACGGCTATATCTGCAGTGCTGAATAATTATATTGGTTAAAAATAAATTGTTTTTTTTTTATACTTAGGTACATACATAGGTAATTATTATGTAGTACCTATTTATTATAATACGTGGTTCACTATAAAATATATCGAAATTATAATTTATTATGTGATGATAATTGAACTAATAGTATAAAAAGGTTGTTTGAAGAGTGAAGATTAAATCGTAAGAATTTAATATTAAATAATTAATTAGTGTCATGTTAATTTTTTGGTTTACATTATAAGTATAGTGATGTTGTGAACCCTGAATTTTTAGGTAATTCAAGTTTTTCTCCAACCCGAATCGAATATTAAAAAAAAAATTTTAAGTTTCAAATTAATTCCAACTTAGCTCGATTAGTTTGAATATTCAATAGTTTAATCAGTTAATAATATCTTTAAGTATTGGACATTTAATTAAAGATACACGATTTGAATACCTAACGAACTAAAACTAATTTATCTGTACCTATATAAAACAAAAATATAGTCCCAGACCCCAAGTTGATTAAATCCCGGCATATAATTAATCTTAATATTCACGTCAACGCCCATGAGTTGAACAAAAAATGAGTATGGGATATTTGATGGTTACAGATTAAAAAAA
>NC_042496.1:4959896-4961734 GCF_005508785.2 Acyrthosiphon pisum | reverse complement strand
TTGATGAAATATGACAATTTGTACAATAAATACATATATATTAAGTTTTGTACTTCAATTTTTTTCAGAATAGAATTGTATATTTTATTACGTTTTTTAAATGTATTTTCATTAATCATTGATGATTTGTGATTTTTTTAAAACATTTTTCGTCTCTCATGAAAAATTAGGTTTAAGTACATGGGAGGTTTTTTCGTGTCAACGACGAAACACTAAAATGAAATGCATTCAAATGTATATATTAAATTGAATAAGAAAATTACCCGGCAGAGCTCCTCATCAATTGAATGTTCATTGAACATTTCGTTAGCTAAGTCTGAAATTTGATATGGAACTCCAGCAATAGCTTTACGTAGTTGTAATCGTTTTTCCTCAACTATGGTACGTTCGTCAGTAAATACATTTTCACAAATCTTCATTCCATCGGTCGGACTGACGCCAAAAACTATTAAAATTGACTTCGTTATTTCTCTTGCTTCAGTTAATGATGTTGATTGCATTATGAGTGCATACGACTGTAAGAAAAATTTTCTGCTCATTGTAGATTTTAAGTCTTTTAATGGTTTCCATGTTGATACATTTTTCATGAAATGAGCTACGTCATTTCTAATAAAACAAAGTGGCAATTCAAATTCAAACCCATTCAATATTTTGAAACATTCTTCAATGTATCGCTGAAGGCTACTAAATTGTGTAAAGGAAATCACCGCAGCTGCCATTAAAGCCAAAGATTGATCACTGACAAATTCTTGAACTTGTGAACGGATATCTATTTTCCATCTTGTCAACCATCCGCGAATCGTCTCAGTGTCATGCCTTTCTGATATCATATGTGCAATTGGAATAGAAGGAGTTTCAGAAAAGTATGCTTGTATTTCGTATAAGAACATATACGACGACCTATTGTCAAATACTCTAGACAGTCTATTACAAACACCACCTGTCGCATCAGCTGAAATCCTAAGTTTTTGAACTTTTGTAGAAGATGTCTTAGCAATTCTGATTTGAGTTGGAGTCCAATAGTGTATAAAAAATGGGTCAAAACCTATGAAAAAAGTGTCTTTAAAGTATAAAAAAAGAAAGTTATAATTAGGTAATGTGTTTTATCATTATTATTTTATATGGATTTTTGAACAGTATGTATGTTGTATAATATTTGATATGTATTTTATTTGAAAAAATACACTTGAAGAGTTTATCAATAAATTATGAAAATTATTTCATAAAATACAAATACTGATTATTTTATTAAAATATATTATATGACGAGTATAATAATATATAAGTAATTAATTTATAACATTTATATTTTACTATCCACGGTAAATGTATTAATTCTGAGAAAAGTATGTCGATTGTGATAAATAAAATAAAAATAAAATCTCAGCTCTTGTATAAGTTAATATATAATACAAATAATATTTTTAATTATCATTATAGCTTAAAATTTATAATATCTAATATTATCTAAAAGATATTTACTTATCAGAAAAAACATACCTATAGAATGAATCGATACTCTGTACGGATCACTGTATTTCATCATTGATAGAGCAGTATATGGATCTTCGTGAAGAAGCCTTGCTTTTTTTTCCCGACACTTAGCAACCCTTAATGTATTTGCTGAAGGAATGTGGCTAGGTTCAGGTTCACCTTTCAATTAAAAAAAAGTACAAAAATATTATATTGTTCAATAATCGTATCATCAATAATAATTGTATCTCCAATAATATATAATTATTTTATCACTATTTTAGTATATGCATACAATATATTATAATAATATGCCATTCATACCAGTATTCATAATTCGTCTAGCAGCATCTTTCCTAAGTTCA
>NC_042496.1:4946616-4959846 GCF_005508785.2 Acyrthosiphon pisum | reverse complement strand
TTTTAAATTTTGAAATGATTTTTTAGTTGCTAAAAAACTATTGTCCGCAAAAAATGAAAATTAGTCCGCAAAATTGCGCGATTTATCCGCAAAATGATGGCATAATAAAAATTAGAGAAAGTTAATTTTTTAATTTTTTGAACCATTTCACCATGCATGTCAACAGTTTTTTTAGTTTTACTAAAAAACTATTTGTCCGCAAAAATTGAAAATTAGTCCGCAAAATAACGTATGTATCAAAATCGGAAAAATCAAAAATGTACATGCTGTCGAAATGCAGCTGCTCGATTAGTTTGAATATTCAATAGTTTAATCAGTTAATAATATCTTTAAGTATTGGACATTTAATTAAAGATACACGATTTGAATACCTAACGAACTAAAACTAATTTATCTGTACCTATATAAAACAAAAATATAGTCCCAGACCCCAAGTTGATTAAATCCCGGCATATAATTAATCTTAATATTCACGTCAACGCCCATGAGTTGAACAAAAAATGAGTATAGATATTTGATGGTTACAGATTAAAAAAATTATATATTTTAAACAATAAAAATAAAAAAACAGTGACGGAATATTTCAATTAAAAACATACGTTCTATAATTATTGTTTGTTACAAATATTGCTTGCGTGTTCAACCCGAAATTGTATACTTGCATAGGTAATACATATTATTAGGTACTATAAATATATTAATCTGTATACTGTAACTCTATGTTTTAACGCTATTTGAAAATTCTTAAAAAGACATTATTATTTGCAGTATGTGTATCGTGTATCTACTTATAAAATAAAATAAATGTGACTCTTATTACAATACGGACTGCAGTTCATTTTAAATCAGCCGGTGGCGTTTAACCGCTCGTCTGGGTTGCTTCTAACAACATCTAAATATGCATACACCATGCCCTAACAACTGCAGTATCTATATCATTATAACTAGTATAATATAGTTAGGTAGTTACTCCGTTGAATAATAATAAATTATCGTAAACATACGCTCAGTTAAATAATAATCGACGTCGCACACTCGCACGTACCTATATCGTAAGTCATCGTGGATCCGTTGGCCACAGCATGCCGTCGTGTGTTACTACATAATATATTATTGTAATATAACAATATAATAGGTATATCATACTTTGCCTTATCATACTCATACTCAAGTCTTTGATTTGTAGAAAACGCGATGATGGGAACGTTTCGTAAAAAACCGTTCAACATGTGACACGGTGCAGTCGTCGTTGGATTACAATCGGATTACCTCGAGAGGTCTGCAGTTCCGGGTTTTCGGTAGGAAGGTGATTTAATTTTTTTATCTTACTCCGAACGGACATAATAGACCTAACCTAAGATCGAGCGATTGCTACAACTTATTGAGATCGAATAAGCCGGTACTTGGATAATGCATAGTTGGATTAGTTTTCCGTTTCGACCTTGAGTTACACGGTATAATACACGTCGATATTGTACTGCGCACGACATGTAATAATAAGAAAACAGAGCGGTCGTCGGTTCGTTATGTTTTCGTTGTCTGAATGTCTGATTGTTGATAAAAGACGAGTGCCATTAATCATTTTGTTATTAAAGTATTATGGTGATTGAAGTCAATCGATTACTATTAACTATTACTACGTATTATGTTTGCCATGACAAACAGTTCTGTACAAGATTTGACGAGTTCCATTCGTTTTGATTACAATTAATTGACCTCGTTAAGATTACATATTATTTAAAGGCGCACTTTTGAGCGTGTGGCGATAGGGTTAGTATCCCCAATACTGAAATTAGCACCCTCATCATTTATACAGTCAATTGTTTTTATTGGGAGCGTGAGTGGGGTGGGGGGGGGGGTTTGCTGACCCAGCTTTTTCACTGAAATTGATCGCTTGATAATATCTATGATCTATATATTATACGAGCATTGCCATATAAGACTTTTATGATACAGAGGTATTATCATTAACGTACATGTGAATATTTGCAACGAGCTCTCGCATGACATCGTGGAATAAAAACATTTATTTTATCGATGAAAAATCGTGCATAATATTGGACATTACTCAATATATATTATGTGCATGGTCGTTACAAAAATAACGCGCTATTTATGCAGTATAATGATGTTTATAATATATAGTAACTAGTAAGTACCTATATACATAATTATCTAAAATCTTGTGATAGTATAATATTAATTTTTATTATTATATATACTTACTATACAAATTATAGGTTCCTATAGGTATATAGTATTATAAATTATTCTATTGTTTCGTATAGGTAGATATAATAAGTGGTAGCAAATCGCACGGTTTAATTCCTGCAAGCTCGGCAACAGACATTAAAATATATATAAGCGGGCAATGAGACTGGGGACCACGAAGGTTTTCGAAAGTAGGAAATATTTTCAATTTCAACGCATGTTTTGTGTAGGTACACAATATGTAGACCATATTTTTAGATACACGACACACGTACGTCGGCGGCGGTAAACGAATCGAAGGCGGTCGCGCGGCGACAGAGGCGGTCAATTAGTGTACCTACCTCGGTACCTACCTACCTCGTAGTATTTACTCGTGTTTTATACGCAGCCGCCGCGCTGCTCAAGATGCGTATTGCATTTCCTTCACGCCACGACCTTGGCGTATTATCCAAGTGTTTTTCCTATCAACCTGTTACGCTCCACTGCAGGTTGTCACATAATATTTTTCATAAATTACATGTTATTATTTATTATTTTTTTGATTTTGATTTAAAATAATAATAAGTTTGGGTCCTAGCGCTGCATCTAGTTTTTTTTTGTTATTTAACATTCTTTGAGCTCGTTTTTGTACTTGCGATATTCTGTCTGCTGTAGGCGTTTGACTGTTACGTGTTTCTCCGAAAATTTCACATATTATATAGGATATCTTCCTATTTGACATCATAAAATCATGTGTTATTATGGTGTGCACTATTGAGTAATATTTTTTCGAAATATATGTTGTTATCATCATTTACTATTTTAAACAATATATTGTTGTAATTATTCAATTTACCAAAAAAGAAGTTTTATTTTAAATTGCGAGTGGTCGACATGTGTTGCTATGCTGTATCATTGAGCTTAAATTTAACACAACTTTACAGTGAGTAACTCTATAACGCAGTGCGACTTCCCCAGTTTTTTTTTTTTCGTTGTATTTATATTGACCAATTCCCCCTATATTTTATAAAATTCGTTGTTTACAGGTTATTTGTTCGATTTAAAATTTCAAGGGGTGCCTAATAAACAGTAATTTCAACGTTGTATGCAATCAGCTAAGTATTTTATACTATTTTATATTAAACTATTATATTCGAAAAATACTAACTTATATCCTGTTAAAGTGTAAAATGATTTTATTTTACCTGCTTTATTATGTTAGTTGTTATATCTATGTAGACCTTTCATAATATTTTTTTGTTCATCCAATATATATCGATACCAATGTCCAATAAGGCAAACATGAAAAGCACGTTGCGGTTGTACGATTGAACCATAGTGAGATAATAATGCAATGATACACGTTGAAAACACATTCAACTTGGGGATAGTCGCGTGTCATTAGGACAGGTTATGTACTTTAATATGGCGTAGGTACTCTGTATTATAATACCATCCGTCAATAATATTCTGATATCCAATTTCTAAGTATACTTAAGTACGTCCGACGTCGTTATAAATATTATAAGTTATAAAAATAATGTTATAGGTACCTGAACCTGGAGAAACTTACAGCTGAAGTGCGGTAAACATACTTCGTTAATGACATGTCATACTGAATAACGTCATCGTTGTACACACATTTTATTATTATACCAACCAGCTATTGTTGAAACGGGGTATTTTTATTGATTTTTAGGAGGACGCCACACTCACCCTTTTTTAAATGGTTTAATATAGGCAATTTTAAAACAATTTTGAAATTAAGGCGCCCGGTGCCGATGCCATTTTGTCCTCAAAAATACACTCTGCGAGAATAACGATACCACTTTGTAGATTCGACCAAATTTCATAATTTTTTTTTAATTACTAGACGGAAATATTCTACAGCCCGCATTGATCTCTGTTTTTCAATATTTTATTCTCAAACTTTATAATATGTCTAAAAAAATACAAGATAAAAAGCATTTTTTTACAATTTTTTTTAATACAATTATTTGAAATAAAATACAAAATCAGAGGTGAAAAGCTAGTGAATGAAGAACTATAACAATAAAAAAATTAGAATAAAAAAAAAAAATAGCAACAAGATAAAAAAACTGTAAAACAGTAGCCAGTACACAAATATCATCTCCCTATCATTTTCATTTGCCATTTAGACTATTATTATTATACAAATAAACTTGTAGTATTAAAATATAAGGACATATTTTATATAACGTCGGGGACTGCAGTAATACATGTAAGTAACTGTATTAGGTACTTCATAACTAAAACTAAATTAAGAAACATGTGTGCTGTAATATATTAAAATTATTAGAATTTTTAACTAGGTTAAAAATCAGACCTGATGTATTCAGTATTGTATTACAATATTTAGAATTTAAGTCTTTTGTAAGTAATACTAGGTCTTTTGTACCCATTACTAGGGTCAGTTATCGTTATCAGTTATCATAATATACATAACTAGGTTAAGCGTTATCATTATAAAGAATAGAAAAAATATGGAATGGGATTCTATTTTAATGGTCGGTTGTTGTGAAAACCAAGGAACGGACGAGAGTGATTTTTAATACTTACGACCTACCTAAAGTATTAATTGAGTATTTAGTATTTTTGTTTATGCACATATATACGTTCGAAGTAATTGGAGTATATAATGTGAGATTTTAAAATGTATATTTACTATCCATCTATTAGTATTTTTAATAGGTCTCATTCGTTTAATTAATTCATTCACAATCGTATTATCCATGTAAATGTTGCAATATTACAAGTCTCCAGTGTTAAGGTTAGACATGTAAGTTGGCCAATAATACTTAATACCTATGGTTTTTCGACATAACTTATTGAATATATCAAAAGTCATTGGACTATTATGATTACATACATTTTGATCGTCAACTGCGATTTACAAATATTACTAGAATATCATTAGAAGAATATTATTCACTTTCCAAAACAAACTAAAATATCATCACTAGTTGAAAACCGTATTGAAAATTGAATTAACTTCAATGCTATACAAAACAAACAAACACATACCAAACTAATTTATAAGACGGTTTGTGGTTTAGCCCCAATCTGCCTCAATTTAAAAAGAATCTATACAGTGAATGTATGTCGTTCATGGACACATTCATTGCCATAAATTATTACAATTGCCATCTTTTTTTTTTGAAAATTAAACATTTTCTTCGGCCATCTCCATATATAGTATGTATATTGTATAGTAATTGGAATATTATAACAGCTAGTTGTTAAGTTGATCAAATCAAGGTTTACAAATAAACAGTATACATTAATGATTATTCATTATGATTGCCCACCCTAAATAATCCAAACCATGTATAATACGAATGTATAATTTAATATTTTACAAAGTTTGGCTAGGTGTATAAAAAAATAGAATATTGGTAATTTTGATTAATTTTTATAATAATTAATAACCCACTATATTTATTTGATTGGTATATTGGACATGTTCTCGAGGGTCCTAGACAAAATGTATTATTACTGTTGTAACCTAAACATAAGTAAACTGGGAGTAGAAAAAATAAAAATATATCTCCTGCAAAGCGCAGACAAAGTTTCGTCTTTCAGGTTTCTAACTAATCAACAAAATTTGATCTACGAATATTCTTTACAGAGCATATTCTCTACCATGTTTCTGAACGAGTTTCACGATCGCGTAACAAGTGATACTAGTAAGGTGATAGTGATATAGGCACCATATACGCCACACGAGTATACATTTCTTCAAACAACTTGAATATAATAAATATGGAAATATATTTTAATATCCTTAATTTCCCTCTATGCTTCGTATGAATAGAACTATTGAGTTTTGAGTCCGTACTCTGTATATTTGACTCCTTAAAAATTAAAACAAACAGTAAAAATCAACCGTATAATCAAATACCATATTATTAAAGACAAAAAAACCAAAACTGATACACAATAAGCGTCACAAGAAGATAATATGCATTACGAAAATAATACAGATTTCAGTTTAAATGCGCATTCACCAACCTCAACTAGGCAATACATTTATAATCTATAGCTGAATCTTTTAATAAGCCATCTAAAACACTCTGCCAGCCACTACTAATAGTACCTACAGTACATAATACTGTCACGTGTCTTATCTGCAGCCGTTGTGGGGTTTCACAGGTTAGGTACGCGAATATTATACATTTATACTATTATAGCCAAACCGTCGCAAACAATCGTTGGCCGTTGACGTAAGTATACTATCGTATACCGTATATAGTACCTGGCGTTGGAGTTATCCAGTATGAAATAGTGATTTGTAGTAGGTACTTATGTAATTTGTTTGTGTTCCCTGTGCGACAATCTACGAGTGTTCTCTGAAATCCACACCGATTTTCACTTCAGTGCAACAGAATTTCATTGGTCAACTGATCAGCTCACGTGAGTCAATATTTAAATATTATAGTACGATCATATCTATTATACTATCATAGTGAATTATAAGCCGTAACACAGAGTCACAGACATAAATATAAGTTGTAAACACTGTGAAGTTTGCCCTGTGAGAAGGGTGATTTTTTTTCAACTTTTTGTCTTTTTTGTTGTAACAGTTATATTATTAAATGTTTATACTATTTTATTTAACGGTAATTTGCACATTATACCATAGTAAATGCAATTATAAATAAATAAAAAAAAATCCAAGTTCCAACTTTCCAAGGAGGGTACATTGTCAATCTCATATACACTGCTGGTAAACAGTAAATAAATAGCTTGTGTTACCATTTTTATGTGTAACGTGCATAAATTGGTATAAAACATAATGTCTTCCTGTTTTATGATTTTAATACATACAAATATACAGTATGAATATATGATAGTGTTGCCTAATTATCGCTGATACTTGATACATATTGGTAGGTAGCAATGACCAATGAGAACAAGTAACAACTAGATACTAATTTATACAATTATACCCAACATTATTTTGGTTTTTTAGTAGAATCTAAGTCATCGTGAAACTAATAATTAATGTAATAAATATGTTTAGGCACTATTTTGTTTTCAAACTACGGAACTAAAACAGTAAATAATAAATTATGATATAATATCCTATAGTAATCACTCATTATACCCAGTGGATTTCAAATAATATTTATCAAGAGTATTTATTATATATATATATAATAGATAAGGTATATGTTCAAATAGAAAACTATTTAAGTAAGTAAATAAATAATAAAAAAAATGCAACTCTGTATTGTCAATGTCACTTGTGAAATTGGGAGCCTAGGCCAAAAAAATATTTTCAAATACAATTTTTTATAAAAATCAACAATGGGTAACATGTGGCAACGAAAATATAAATGTTGAATGTACTATGATGGGTGAATTTACATGAATGTACCGGGAATTAAACCTAAATAAGTTTTTATATTTTATTAACTGAACATTTAATCTGTTATTATTTATTTATTATACTTACGCATTGAAGAACTTCTTAAGTCTGTAATACAGGGTCTTAAATGACTTGAATTCCCGTAATATTTTGTATCTATTAAGAGTTATAAATTATAATTATTAGGATTAAATAATGACAATGAAGCTTTAGTAAATTGATACGTCAGCATGATCGGAATTTGTATACCTTCCAAACTAATTTAAGCTTTCAACATCATTATGCAATATAATTTAAGGCAAGATTTAAAAACAAACAAAAATAAGAAAACAACGACTAATGACAATATTGACAATTAGGTAAAATCCAGAATTTTGCGTCATTGGGAATAATAATAAAATTGTAATAATTTAATGCATGCTTCCAAATAAAAATATATAAACTCTTACTCTATAGTAAATAATATAGTTTTAACTTTTATTGGCACTTGGTAGTATTGTAGTAATAATGTCACAATTCTGAATCAACATTGAATTAAAACTTAACACACCCGTTACAGTACGTACTTACTCAATTACGAGGTATCTATACAGTCAAATTCTACTATACAACAAAGTGACTTCTCGGTTTCTTAACATTAGAAACTTACATAACGTAGGATTAGTATAGTTATTAGTACAATATAAACACATTTTAAAGTTATAAAGTTTATACATTCTTGTATACATTACAAAGTATACAATTATATAAAAATATAAGCACTTTAATTATGAGTTACATAGTTTTAATATAAATTTCAATAGAAGTCCTTGATACAAAATAACTCATATAAAATAAAAAAAAATAGGTAGGTACTATTTTATCACATATATATTGAAATGTAAAAAATCTATACAGATTTGTTTTATCATATAAAATTATAAAAATAATAACGTAACTTTCAATGGAGACGTTCTAACCTATATTTCCACCCCAAAATACCTCGGCATAACATTGGATCGCACACTCTCTTTCAAATCTCACCTCGAAATACCGCCGCTAAACTTCACTCCAGAAATAATATTATACAGAAACACTGCGGTACATCTTAGGGTGCTTCGGCTCACACTTTTCGATGTTCGGCCTATCAGCGCTCATGTGGCAAAATTAGATACTCAAGTTAATACTACCATGAGACTAATATCTGGTAAAATAAAATCGGCACTCACTCACTGGCTCCCAACATTAACATCAATTGCCTCCCCCCCACCACTTCGTAGAACAAACACCTTGATCAAAGAGTTCTCAAAAATAAATCTAAACCACGAATTGCCCATTAATAATTTAATTGACGACCAAAAGTCGATTAAAGTCTAGAAACCCCCTTAAAATCAGCTAAGGATCTAATTAACACAAATTTCAATATGATGATCGACTGGACTGGAAACAAACATGGGGAGCTGTGGTAGAGAACAACAATCTGCTAGGTAACATATCACCAAACATATACCCACAGGATTTGACCTACAGTAGACATAATTTCTGAAAGGGAGGGGATCAAAAAAAAAAAGACATAGATAAATGGGAGGGGAAAATTGGAAAATCCCTCACCCTCTCAAAACATTTTACTAAGATAATAAAAAGCAAATGGGGGGGGGGGGGTCTTACCCCCACGCCACCCTTGTCTACGCCACTGCACAATCTTTGGTGCACACTTAATAGAATATGAACTTTACATGGCAGATATGCAGATTCCTTGCACAAATGGGACATGAGAAACTCACCAGAATATGATTACGGAGCGGAGAAGCAGTCCATCTACCACATAGATTTTGTATGTCCTATCCACGCCTATCGAGTACCCGGAATCGAATGTCTCACAACCCCTCCCACATTTATTAAATGGCTGGTGGAACTAGAATACTAATACCAAATATATTGTTTTGTTACCTTATTAATATTACTCACTATCACTCATACTACTAAGTGTCCTATTTTGTTTTGTTTTATCAATTTGTTATACACTAATTCAATTTACTGTATGTTTTAATATTATAAAAAGTCTAATGCACGCAACCACAAACTATACGCTAAATAATAAAAATAAGTGATCTAATTTTTTGTATATCGATAGGTATGTTAGTCATTTCATATTTGTTAGAATAGTCTTGTTTAAATATTATATGTGGTGCGGTGTGGCGCGGACCGTACACTCAACTGCGGAAACGTTTTGAATGTATTCGTATAGAATTATGAATTAGATACTATAAAATAATTTTAAAATATTTGTGATAGATATGATATGAATTTTGTAAACATATGAACATTAAACGCTTTAAAAAAAAAGTAATGAGATTATAAATTTTCGATATTTTTTAATTGCTATATAGCCTATATGTATAAGCAACTTAGAATAATTCCATTACATTTTGTTGATTTTTTTACCCAAAAACAAAAATTGACTTAAATATAAATTGGAAAAAAATTTAAAAAAAATTAAAAATAAAACATCTAGGTATCACAAAAATAGCCGAATTGTTTTATATCTAGTAAATTCTAGTATGAATAATATTTGGTGAAAATGTCAAGTTACTGCAGTTATTTATTTTTGAATTACAGTAAAAACTAAGTCAATTTTGTCAAAAAATTGTTATCCGTAAAAACTACTGTTTTTTTTAAATTATTATTTTCGCTTTTCTCTGTTATTTTGAAAAGTACTGATATTTTTTTGATCCTTTTAAGATAGATTAAATTTGGTATCAGGATCATATATTTAGAAAATACATTTTATTTTTACCTATATATTAAAATAAAATAAAATTATAACATATTGAAACGAATCTCTGTCAAAACCAAATTGGCTGAAGTTAAATGTTTATATGAAAATAGATATCTACTGATTATCTTACATTTAATTGAACTCAAATTTAAATTTTCAGTTTTTTAACAACCGACCTTGAAATATTTATATTCATTGAAATTTGTGCACAATATAATAAAGACAATTTCGATAGCCATAGCCCATAAATGCTCAACTTTTACACTTAGAGGGATTTATGATCTGCAACCTTCTTAAATTATTTTTTATTGACATCTGTTATTGCCTTGAAACATATGTGTATTAAAACACTAATAACATTTATTATTATAATAATAGTAATAGTAATAGAATAAATAGTAATAGTAATAGTAATAGTAATAGAATAAATAATTATAGTACTCATTAAGGAAGCATAAAATATAATGACTTAAAAATTACAATAGATCCACGATCATTTCTTACAGATTAGCTTATGGTATCGCAACTCGTTACAATAATATTAGATCTAAAAATGTTAGCTTAAGTTGAAAAAAGTGCTGAAAGACTCGTTCTGTTTGGTGTTTTGAGAAATTGAACATTTTGAAAAAATTATTAGCTTGATAAGTTTATAATTGATCTGGTGATTTATACAATTCATGGTGAGGTATTCAAGGTCATACTCACGACTACCTAGTCTTAATACATATTTGAATATTTTTGACTTATATATTTTTTAACATTGACATCTGCACTATAATGTCTTAAGTTGTATTTTAACGCTCAAACACGGCAAATTATGATAAGTTGAACATATTTTTGAAACCCAAAATTATAGACATCTCGTACACGATTATATTAATACACGTCTTAATCGTATTCAGCGTTGGTTTATGGTACCTAATTTATGATAATATTAATATCATAATTTTGTGTAGGTACTGTCTAATTTTCTTTGTTTTTTCAGTACAGTAGTCGGTTTGATACGGAATACCTTATTATAGATATTATTTACATTTTTACAATCTAATTTATATTTTTTAAGCAACCAACATTAAAACATAGACATACAAAATATATTGTACGAATATTATTCATACTAATGGTTAGATTAATTAGGACTGTGAATTTTTTATTTTTTTATTGTTCTTAAGACCGGGAACTGACGCCATTAGCCTGCTGTAGGACGGTACTGTAGGGTTTTTGAGACGGTACGGAATGGTCGGAGAAACACGTTTTTTTTGTTTTTGGCAGAATTTTCAAATGAGCACCCGTAGGTATCTGCCATGCCCGGGTTGGCGACCTCTCTCTCCAGACACCGTGACTGCCCGAAGAGAAGTGCCGCTCGTGACCTAAGTACGAACCGGCTATGGGACGCGTCGCAACCGCTCGGCCACTTCGTCCCCAGACTGTGAATTTAATGCATTTATAAATTTATATTGTTTAATATTACCTGTTCTGGTTTTAATTTACAGAATTTAACTAGTTAATAAAAATGACTACTAGATCCTAAGGGAAATATTTTATACAATAATATTTTATATATCATACAACCTTGTGATATAAGACGTGCCAAAATCGTAAACCAAACAATCAAAATCCGTGGACAATAACGATGGCATTTAGTACAAGACGAATTTTTAACCATAGCACGCTACTCGATATTTTTCCTAAGAAAAATCTATGAATCATAAATATGTTTTTGTTAATGAGTAACCATGAAAATGAAAACCTTACGAAAAATCGGTTAGAAACTAAAAACGTGTATCTACTATCCAGCCTAGAAAAATATTTATGTTAACAATGCTGCATATTCATATTATTTTCTAAAAATTACGATTATCCAAAATTAAACACGGACCCCCAAGTCGACCACAAGCAGGCACGGATCCAGAGCAAAAATCTGGGGGGAGCCCCAATAATATTTTTACAACAAAAATACAATTATAATAAAATATTATACTATACAAAAAATGTTGTCATAATAGTAGGTATATGTTCATGTGATAAATAAATTACTGATTATTTGATATATAAAGTGACAATGTTTCTCTTGGTACTACAAAATATATCAACATAGATATACAATATTATGTATTGGAGCGCTAGTAGTTATTCTCACATAGTTGATCAGCTGTTAGAAATCAACATTTAAGCGCACCACTTTTGTTGTGAATGTACATATGGTCGTTGAGTAACCTGTATATCTTAAATCATGCACCTAACCATCAGTATGGCAGCGTTGACAGCGCGCCCAGTGTTAATTTGTTTTCCCAATACTATAATACTATATATTCAGGGGCGGATTTACCCATAGGCCACCAAGGCACTGGCCTAGGGCACAATATTTTTGGGGGCGCAATTTTTTAGTTAATTTTTACTTTTAAGTTTTTCATAATTTAATAATTCTATTTACCTAAATTTATATTTTATATTAATTTTCTTTCGTATACAACTTGCATGAAACTGGAGAATGGCTCACGTAGTCACGTCGCAGTAACGTTTTAATTTATAAGCTATAATGACCTTGCCGTTTGAGTCTAATCCTGCGACCAGCGCGCTCCGCCACCGCCAGAGCTTCGACGTCGACACTCGACGAGGCAGTTGCCGGCGTTGCCTATGTTAGTGCATGGGTGACGGTATACGGGTGTGCGGCGTAAACACGTACAATATTGCGAATGGCGCATGCGCAAAACGCCAGCCAAGGCGGTAAAATATACTGCCTCGAGCCGCCGAGTACGTTACTACATTGTATATAGGCCGCTCTACCAGCTAGGTGGGGGATAGCTCGCACAGTGCTTAGTGGAATGACCCGCCTCACCCCGCACCCGGCACCACAATATTAGAATACTGAAATTAAATTCTGGAAATC
>NC_042496.1:4941656-4945322 GCF_005508785.2 Acyrthosiphon pisum | reverse complement strand
GAGACGTCGATCTATTATGCCCCAACGGTCGACGTGGCCAGGAAAGCGCTAATAAAAGAGTAGAATAATTTTTTGTCTGTTTATAGAGATGAAAAAAGAGAAAAAATTTTTCGCCCCGTAAATTTTCCCGGCCTAGGCTACAGCCTATTTAGCCTAATGGTAAATCCGGCACTGTTCTTTGTATATAGGTGTGGTTGCCATTAGTAACAGAAAATAAAATAGTTATTAAGATTGGATGTTATAATTTTCAATGTTATATTATATAATATAATTATATAAATATTATTTTATAACTGTAATGGAAACTTGGTATAAGTATAGTTTGGGAATATTTTATTGGAAAAATCTTGATTTTCTAACGGGTAATTATATGTCACTTGTTCTAGGGTTACCACACAGCTTTGGAAAATTGACTCTTTTGTACCTAGTTAATAAACGATCTAATTTTATTTTTTCCCCCTTTTGTTTTATCTTGCGTATCACAAATTAAAAGTATTCAAATTTTATATACACTGTGTTTTTTATCACCTAAACGGCTAAACGTACACGATTACCTAAATATAATATTGCATTAAATACGAACTGCAGTCACATCTGTTACATTTGTCTATCTGTTTGTCTGGGAAAAATTTTGAAACGCATACACCGATTTTGACGGTGTTTTAACAAGTATTATATTATTACCTAGTAAATAAAATAGTTATTATGATTGGATATGATTTTACACCTGTATTTTATATTTTATCAGAACAACCCAGATAACTGTATTAACTGAGGTCTTACATTTAACCGAGTTCAATAATGGATATCTATGGGCGGTAAATTTTTTCACGGGGAAAGCCGTGCAGGATGAGCTAGTTAGGAATTAGGATATATAATAAAGTAAATATGTACCTATATACTATTTATTATTTAAGCATAATATAATAATACCTATGGTGATCGCTTTTAGTTCACGTATGACTTGCACAAGTCATTATGAAACGCGTGTTGTGTGCAATGACGTTTACATTTTTTAAATGTATACATATTATAGGTACCTAGTAGGCACCTGTACTTACTACATAGTTACTACGTAGTTATATTGCGTTTAGCCAGGAAAGAATAAAACCCATACGTCATATTATTTTCTTCTGGGTAAATATTGACGTGTAGGGAGTCAGGAAATCAAAATGATCTCTGCAGTTAGAAAACCAATCAAGTGAAAACTGATTTTTAGTAAAAAAAAAAATAATAAATTATGTAAATTATGTATTATTTTTGATAGGAATGTAAAATATCATACTTTAATATTTATTTAATTATTGTTGATTGAAACGGTATAGAACCGACAATGACTCGGAGTGTCTATAATATAGATTCTAATATATACCTTATCAATATTAGTTATTGTAGGGTCCTGACCGTCTGACTGATTCTGTGGATCAACGTAGAACTGAAGACTTGAAATTTCCAAGGTACCTTCGTACTATGTAGGGATACTCTAAAAAAGATATTATTGAAAAATTTGCATTTTAAAGAGGTGCTTACACTAGGATTTTAAGATTCACGATGAAAATCTAAAATGTATTTTTGTTTATAAATGATTGCTGCTGATTATACACTTATAGGTATATGGTAAAGTGTATTGTTATTATGATTGGATATAATTTTAACCTATATTTATACAAAAACTGCAAATCTGTAAGAAAAATGTAAAATGTAAAAATAGCTTTGCTGAAGATATCATGTATCAAATGGAAAAAGTTTGTACTAGGACACTCATTAAATGGTTTAAAAAAATCTAATTATTTAAAAATATGCTACTTAATTATACTTAAAAAGTTAAAAATCCATAAATCAGAATTTGAATGAATTTACTATGAATATGAAAATATGAGGTAATAATGCTTGATGAAACCCTCTGTATATATTTATTGAGCGTAAACATAATATAGGTACCCACCTAAATTAATTTTTTTCGATTGACTTTCATTTGAAAGGTATGAATAAATAAATAAAAATAAACTCCATAGTTAAAATTAAAGAACGTTTATAAATCAATACTGATAACAAAAACAAGCTGTACCAAATAATATGATAAAGTATATTATCATTAGAATTTTGTTATTGTCTACGTATTGAATAAATAATAATAACAAAGATAAAACATGAATAATTATATACAATATTTTACGTTAAATTATCACTACAATAAAAGTATTGATATTAATAATAATTGGCTTTTTAGTGTTGTTGTGTGTGGGTAGCAATGTAGAATTTTATTTTTATCAATTGAATTCTTTTTAATTCTATACGACATTATTCGAAAATAAATTGTTTGTGATATTGTTATAAGGTGCTTACTATAAATATATTGTTTAAAACATATTACTCAAACTGAAAACATCGCCCACGTCCTGGTACGTTGATCCTAGGCGGCACCTTGTATTCTGTATAATAATTTGATTTATGCTAACAAGTGAGTTAACAAAATAATATTATATTATTACCTATATGCATATAGCATATAGTCAGTGTGAATTTTATTTTTTTAATAAAATACCAGTATAGCTTTATATAAATAAGTAAATTAAACATTAGTGTTGTAATAAATACCACTATAATTGTGGTTACATATATTTCAGAAGACCTTTGTACAAATTTGAATTAGAAGTACGATTTTTATTATTATACATGTAGTAGAATCTAAATGCAAATGATCTATTTATTTTTTTTATTAACTTTTAACCGTAGTTATTATAGCTCAACAGTTACATGAACCATAATTTCTTAGATTTGTTTTTTAGTAGGTCGTTATCACTTTTTCTGGTAGAACGATTAAGACGCACTAACATTTTTATATGACCTAATATGTATATATTATATTGAATATAATTTAAATTAAAATAATATTTTATACTGGTTAATTAGGTAGGTAACTATGGTGAATTTTACAGCGCATCAGTTTGAACTTAAACTATATTTAGCTGATTTTATTGTAATTCTAGAATTTTGAAATGTCAACTGAATATTTATTTTAACATTGCATAGAAATATAATTTTAAAATATAGAAAATGTGTTGTTTTCTCCCGTTATTTTTTGTAATTTAATACAATTTTTGAATTTAATAATTATTAAAATAATTGATCTTATAATAACACGTTAATTATGTACCTATATTTATATCATAATCCAACTACCTACATTCTCTTTCCACGACACAAGGTTAAACCTTAGTAGCGAGAGACGTAATTTTATTATCTGTTATTGTCTTAACGTATTGTTTCAATTTATATTCTCATTACATTAATCTTAAAAATTATGTAAATATTTTAAATTTGTAGACAATAAATATTAACATAAAAAATTAAAAAAAATGTAATACCTAAATCAATTATCTCAACAATTTACCAGTATTTGAATTAGACTAATCTTAGTGTAAGAAAAGCTATTACAATTCCTGCTGCACGCAGTATTCTGGAGTAAAAAATATAAATAAATTATTATAAAACTATAATAGCTGAAGTGATTGAAGCATAACTGGTATCTGACATATACCTACTTAGTATTTACTGCTGTTGTATCATGTAATGTATAGGTTATCTCTATATAATATTCACATTTTGTTTAAGGGGATTGGTGGCGGTGATTTCCTGTCTTTGTCTAACACACGCACAACATGA
>NC_042496.1:4937391-4941606 GCF_005508785.2 Acyrthosiphon pisum | reverse complement strand
TAATTTGTCCATGACCCAATTATATAGAAACTGTTTAGAAAAAAAAAATAATGTAAATTATTTACTCACGTTAAAACTCTAACCGAACTAAATTCCCTGCGTACACTACTGGGTTTTTAGTACATCATAACTCATAAAAGATGCCTTTATTTTTATAGAATCGAATTTAATCCTAAATATTATAATTTATAGCCCAATAACCTATTGAAATGTGTCAGTTATATTATTACATTGATAATTCCAAATATATGATATTTTGAAGAATCGTTTGAAATGTTAAATATAATTAAATAAGCACGACGAGCTACACGGTTAAATGAGTGATAAAACACATACTATACATAATATAGACAATATAAATACATAAAATAAAAAAAAGGATAATCTATAAAAGGTACATATAATACGCACAAATATTTTATACAAATACGTTAACAATTAATCGAATAACAAGAGAAGACCATTTATTTAACTTTATTATATTATACAAACGGAATAGGAAAATCCCCTTAAATTAGAAATATACTGAATATCTAGGTATTGTAAAAATAATAATACAAGTGATTGAAATAGTAAAATGTAGTTTAGAAAAAAATGAATTTAATTTATGTTTGTGTGGAATATAATAAAGATTACAATAAGTATGACTGTAATTCTGTTGTACAATATCTTATATAATAATATATATACATTTTTCTTTACTTACCTACTTGGTTTTTAAATTTTTATTAAATATATAAATTAAAATGAGTTATGATAATAATAATTTAATATAAGAAAAATAATTAAATATACCTATTAAAGAGGTATTTGGTTGAGTTAATTAGTATGCCCATTAAATTGTATGTTATTATTAATGCTAAGTACCTACCTAGTACACTATAATAATAGTTTCATAACTTTTTGAAAAAGAGTAAAAATATATCGAATACAATTTGTCGATCGAAATTGACTGTTGATTGGTTTTCATTAATATTTTCCCTTGGTTCCTAGTATAACAATTAACAAACAACAATATTTAGCTTACATGAATTCAATGGTTTGTATAATATTATGTCAATAAGCCATTGAGTAAATTAAAAATTATCAATAACCTACCTACTTTGACTGGAAAGCTGAAGTGATTTAACGACATATGTTAAATAATTAATTTATATGGCTCTCAGAAGTTATAGCATCCTTGATTAATATTAACACATAATATGCAATTCACGACCGGTAATCTCATTTTTATTGCCAAAATATGTTGATGCCAAGTAAGTAGTAACCTATGTTGAAACTCAGGTATATTAAAAATGTAGACAGTAGATAACCTATCCCTAGTGAAGGGCACTATCGTCTCCCTTATTGTTAACCTCAGCTGCAGGATGGTTGTGGTAAGTCTTAAAATAATTATAACGAAAAAATTTATTTTTTTTGTTAAAAAATGAATATCCATTTATACAAAAGTTTGTACAACAGGTAATTTCGGTGATAAATAATTTACATTAGTGGAATGAAAGATAGGGCAGTAGTTGTGTAGTGCCAACCACAGGGCACAAGATACATTTAATAATTGTTCTGGTATCAAAATTCATTATCTATACCTAATAACAAACGTACTCGTTTTGTACAGAAATTAGTCGGTTTATTATCATTAAACATCCATACATTGCCTCCCTAATCTCTATGTTGTATTAAAAATGTAATTGTATATACCGTCTATTTTATAAACTGTACTTTTTTTACAGTCAACGTATACATCTAGTTAATTTATTCAAAGGGTGAAAAATAAGCTATATAATAATGCAATAAGTCCATAAATCAAATAACTGCTTAAGATGTTTCAATTTAACAAGTTCGACTTCCGTAACTTGACTCCTACAGGTTCTGCCTACCTACGTGTTTATACATAATATGGTAATGATTTTAAACCGGACTATTGCAAAGTATAAAAATATGTTGTCTCATTTTTTTAATCACAATTAATACACTTCTAATAGTAAATTTTGCATTGATACATTGTTTTACACTAGAAGTTCTTAAACTATGGTACACGTACATAGAGTACCAGGTGATGGTGTAGGATAAACATTTTAAATAATCACAATATTTTACCGATTAATAATTTTTAATAGTTTTGTTTTAAGAGGACACTGCACTCGTATGTGTTGTCTCCGTCTTACAGATGTAAAACATCACAAAACCGGTTTTGTGCGGGAAAGAACCGAGAAGGCTATTATAGTCATAACCAAAAAACTAATTTTCACTTCATAAAAAGGAGAAATATCGTTTTTATTTGTTTGATATCGAAATTACAAAAAAAGTTATTCAAATTTGAAAAACACCAACAATAATGGATTTTGAAACAATAAGAACTTTTTTATATAAGTGATATCAAAAAAATAAAAACTATATTTCACAGATCATTTTCTGAACTATATTGTATATCAATTGGAGTCTTAACTATCAGTCTGAGTGGTTCTATCCCACGCAAAACAGTTTTTGCCATTATGTAAATTTGTAAGACGGAGACAACACATGCCACCTCCATAGCGTCCTCTTAAATCGTTAGTGTTGCATACCATTATAGGTGCAAAAAGCGTTTAGGATTTTGGGGGGGGGGGGGCTAAAGCTTTACTTTGATAATATTGAATAAGCTTTAAACAAAATGTAGGAAATGTTTGGGGGAGCTATGGACATTTTTGGGGGGCTTTGCCCCTAACGCCCCCTCTACCAATTTATGCTTATGCCTACAACAGAACAATACAGCGGCACGTAACTGATACATATACATAATATTAAAAATGTTGGGGACATCATCAAACCAGATGGTTTGTACACAAATCGTTCTTAAAATAATACAAATTGTATTAAAGTAGACAAATAATATATTAATATCACTTAACTTTATTAAAGCTATTATATATTATTATATTATGTTGTTAACGATAATAAATTTAATAACATATTATGACGAATGACTATGATCAGTTAATAATCAGTTATAATCAGTCGTAAATACATAAGTTATTTAACAAAAACATACCTTTATTTTAAAACTATAGAGAAAAATTAATAAAATTCTATAGGTAAATAAATATTTACAAACTCACAATAAAACTTAAAAATAAAAATCAATTAAAAACAATTAATTTTAAGAGTAAATTCAATTATTTTAATGTAAGGACTTTTATATAAAAATAAACATATATTATTAACTAAGGAAGTAATGAAGTATTAAGTACCTATATCATAACAATATATTAAAATAGCGATAATTATCATTTTTCATTTTTAACGGAACGTTTAATTATTTTTATCAATTGACTATATAGTATATAATAATAAATGTTATAAATAAACTATACCTGCGCACTGAAATAACATAATTAATTTATAATATTTAGCAAATTCAAATTTATGTAATTATGAAATCCAATCAGCTGTTTCATTATAACATAGAATATATCCAACGGGTGGATATGCGTCAATTGTTCGCCGAAAATAGTTCGCGCGACAATTGCTCGCGCGTCTAATGTTCGCCTGGAAATTGTTCGAATACGAAAATTGTCCGTGCATGAATTGTTCGTAAAAAAAAAAAATAATAAGACTTGATTATCACGTAATATATTTTGTAATCTATACGGCAGTATAAATAACATACTATTTGATTTAGTGTGAAATGTGTGAAGTTTTAAAACCTTATCGATAACGTATCTCGTTATCGAACATTACCTATATAATGGGCACAAAAATCCCAATGTGTTCTGGAATAGTAGTTATCTACTAATAACAATACTAATACTAACACATACCTGTCACAAAAATCAAACAACAGTACAACCAGTAATTTTGACCATCATTTATTTTACCGCAATAAGTATTTAATTACTATGGTTTTAAAATACGTAAAAAGTGATCGTGGTACAGATATACTCGTACATAAAAGTTACATGTTCTACCGCGAAAAACAAACGGAAAAAAAAACTTTTTGGAAATGTTCATTGTATAAAAAATATAAGTGTGGTGGTCGTGTTCATGTGGAAAATGACGAAGTTGTCAAAAGTTATGAACATAATCATGTACCAGATAATGCTCAAGTGGAGTTAAAGGAATTAATGTATAACATGAAACACGATGCACAAACCTCCGCTGCTACAAGTCATGGAGTCATAGGAAATTTAGCAAGTCAGGTAAATTGAATTATCTAAATATTTTGAATTTTAAATTAAA
>NC_042496.1:4934206-4937341 GCF_005508785.2 Acyrthosiphon pisum | reverse complement strand
TTAAGTAAATTATATTATATATTATAATTATATATTTATATATTATAATTATACTAGCTGTCCCGACACGGCGTTGCCCGCGTATTAGTTTGTTCTTTTTGCATTTTCGTAGGCCCATGTATTATTGTTATTATGTGTTAGAAAAAATTTTTTTTTTTATTTATAGTTTATTAGTGGTTTTGGAGATCATAGCGTATAATAAACTATTGAGTATGTCAAATTAATATTCATATAATGTCACTAATAATAACCCACAGGATTAAGAATAGAACATAGTCTGCAACGAATGAGTAAATTACAAAGTTCTTTATTGATATCATAAACAAATATAATTTTATAAATTATGTATATTTTAAACTATTTTTAATAATTTAAATTTAACTAAGAACTAATTGGTGCACAATATTTTTGGTTAACCTGTCTTTTGCTAATATAAATGGATATGCGTCAATTGTTCGCCGAAAATAGTTCGCGCGACAATTGCTCGCGCGTCTAATGTTCGCTTGGAAATTGTTCGAATACGAAAATTGTCCGTGCATGAATTGTTCGTAAAAAAAAAAAATAATAAGACTTGATTATCACGTAATATATTTTGTAATCTATACGGCAGTATAAATAACATACTATTTGATTTAGTGTGAAATGTGTGAAGTTTTAAAACCTTATCGATAACGTATCTCGTTATCGAACATTACCTATATAATGGGCACAAAAATCCCAATGTGTTCTGGAATAGTAGTTATCTACTAATAACAATACTAATACTAACACATACCTGTCACAAAAATCAAACAACAGTACAACCAGTAATTTTGACCATCATTTATTTTACCGCAATAAGTATTTAATTACTATGGTTTTAAAATACGTAAAAAGTGATCGTGGTACAGATATACTCGTACATAAAAGTTACATGTTCTACCGCGAAAAACAAACGGAAAAAAAAACTTTTTGGAAATGTTCATTGTATAAAAAATATAAGTGTGGTGGTCGTGTTCATGTGGAAAATGACGAAGTTGTCAAAAGTTATGAACATAATCATGTACCAGATAATGCTCAAGTGGAGTTAAAGGAATTAATGTATAACATGAAACACGATGCACAAACCTCCGCTGCTACAAGTCATGGAGTCATAGGAAATTTAGCAAGTCAGGTAAATTGAATTATCTAAATATTTTGAATTTTAAATTAAAATTATATAAAAGTGCTCGAAACTTGCGTAAAGAATTTGAATTTTAGGCTGAATGTTTATAGAAATAATATACATGTCATGTTAGAACTATTAAATATTTTCCATAAGTTTGGTTTACAATAAAAAACTTATCATTTATTTAAAATTTAAAGCAATACGTTAACGTTTATATTTTTCTTAGGTTCCCTTATCGGTTGCAGGTCAATTACCCAGCGTAGCTAGTTTGAAAAGAACAATACAACGTGCTCGTCGAACTAAACTAAATGCTCCTGTAAACCCTTTAAACTTTAGTTTTGATATTCCTGAAGATTTTACAAAGACGAAAAATGGCGACGATTTTCTTCTTTTTGATAACAAATCGGATACAAAAAGAATATTATTGTTTTCAACGAAAAATAGTTTGGAGTTAATGAATAATTGCCTTAATTGGTTTTGCGATGGCACTTTTACTTGTTCACCTATTCCGTTTAAACAGTTATATACCATTCACGCTGTACATTATTCAAATGTTATCCCTTCTGCTTACGCTCTTCTACCCGACAAAAAAGAAGATACATATATACAAATGTTTAAGGCTCTTAAATCATTAAACCAAAATTTAAATCCCAAGTCTATTATGATGGATTTCGAAAAAGCAGCGATGAATGCTGTTAAATCTGAATTTCCAAATACCTCAATTAATGGATGTTTTTTTCACCTATCACAATGTATTTGGCGCCACTTACAAGAAGCAGGGTTACAAAAAAATTACATACAAGATTCTGAATTTGCCTTACATATTCGTATGTTACCTGCTCTTGCTTTTGTGCCACAAAACAAAGTTATAAAAGACTATGAAAAACTTTTAGACTCTGAATACTTTTCTGAAAATGAAGAACTTTTAATGCCAATTATAGACTACTTTGAGGGCACCTGGATTGGCCGTTTGCATCGTAGAGGCCAAAGAAGAGATCCGATCATCCCCATTAGTGTATGGAATTGTTATGATTTAGTAGCGGCAGACCTTCCACGTACTAATAATTCAGTTGAAGGATGGCACAATTGTTTTTCGTCTACACTTAATTCATCCAAACATCCATCAATTTGGAGATTTATACATGCACTCCAAAAAGAAGAAAGTATTAATACTTTAAAAATTCAGCAGTATGTCGCGGGTCAAGAACCACCATCAAAAAAAATATATAAAAATAAAAGTGAAAATTTAAAAAAAAATATGTGCAGATTATAATAACCGTGCAACAATGGATTACCTTCGTGGTGTTGCATACAATTTCCAACTACAAATATAAAAACTATGTACTTAATATTATTGACATCCACAAACTTGGAAAAATACTCAACATTATAATTATTTTTTATGTATTATTAGTATATTATTATTATTATTATTACAATTATTTATTTATTTTTATTTAATGTTATGTGAACATACGAACAATTTTTGCACGAACAATTTTCGTATTCGAACAATTTCCAGGCGAACATTAGACGCGCGAGCAATTGTCGCGCGAACTATTTTCGGCGAACAATTGACGTGATACCAATAATGATATGACTGTATACTATTTTATATATAGGTTTAATTATGAGAGAATTATATGAAATAAAATATTTAATAAATAATAAATTTGATACCTTTTATTATTTTACATGGGTTGGATTATATGGAATGGTTCTTTTAAACTTGAATATAACTAAGCTACACGTATCCTATGTAGTACCTAATATATTACAGTTTTTAGGTGAGGTAATGTATAGGTAATGTTGGTAATAAGACATTTGATGGAGGATTCAAATACTGCTGCAGATACTATATAATACAATATTAATGAACTTATATTACATATACTACATATATTTCAGTAAAGTCTGGTAGTTAAAGTGTATAATGATATGATGTTTGATGTTACTTATGTAGGTAGATTTATGGAGTGTATTACAAT
>NC_042496.1:4933305-4933498 GCF_005508785.2 Acyrthosiphon pisum | reverse complement strand
ATATTCTGTTCACGCACCACTCTTGTTCTCAAAATGTTTTGTCGCAGATGTTCATCACGCTGCTCTCTAGATTCTTGTGCACGACTCTGTGCTGCCCTGATTCTTTGAGCTGCGTTTCTTGCAACAATTTCTTCAGCCGATTCATGATGTATTACAACACGTTTGCGTCGTGCCTCATTGCTATACGCATGTT
>NC_042496.1:4921026-4933205 GCF_005508785.2 Acyrthosiphon pisum | reverse complement strand
TAGTTATTATCAAAACATGAAGGTGATAAAATTAGGTGTCTGTGTTAATTGTATGTTGGTGAATGGTGTTTTGGGGTATTTAAATTTTTAAGCGAGTTATGAATTTATGATTAGAATATAAAACAGGTATACAGTTTAAGCTCATAAAGTCATATTACACTTAAAAAATTATAATATTGTAAAATACCAAAATTCAAAGAAAGATCATGTTCTCACCCTTAAAGATTGATAATTGCAATAATTGGTCAATTCTCTCATATTAAAGGCTACAATCCAAAAATAAAAAATGACTAGGTATCTATGTACCTATTATACGTTTGGGTAGACAATAGCTACAGGTGGTATATGTCGGGGTGTAACATCTCCTTATAGTCATATATCAAGTTAACATTTAAATAAATTGTTTTTTTTTTATCGATTGAATTTGCAATTCACATTGCAAAATAAGACATATAAAAATAAATTTAATTAAATGTTTTAATTTTGTGTTTTAATGTGACCTAAAAAATAAACTAAAAAAATAATGATAGTATAGTATTTTGATTTTATTTATAAAGACTGCATCAAATGTAGGTATATTTAATTTATCTGAAACAAAGTACATTTTATTGTATACATCACTTTTCAATCATCATCAATATTTGATCATCATTAAATGAATGCGTACCTACTATTATCATATTAACAATAAAATGAACAATAATAATCGGGGGCAATGTTCAAGGTAAATTTGTACCAGGAAGAAATGCTCAAAGTTTCAAATATATAATTAGAGACAATAATGGTATTGTTAAAATGCAACTTCACCTTTCAAAATATAATAATATTCTGTTACTGTATAATGCATTGTAAATTAATTTCTGTATTTCTTAACAAGTAGTTGTAGTTTTATTCAAACATACTCATCTCAATAAGGATATTATTTTTCGGTAAAACGAAAAAATGTATAAACATGTACATGTAGGTAGGTAATGACAATACCATTTTTTTTTTTAAATAACAATATTTAAAAATATTATAATAGATTTATACATTTATTTATTAATTATTTAAGTACTTATTATAAATTGTATAGGTATATCAATCATTGACTGAACATGCAGTAGTGTATCCAGGATTTTTTCAGGGGGGGGGGGGGGTATAAAATGTTTAATGGACATTCAGTATACACGTATTATAGGTATTCATATTATTATATAAATACATGTTATATTATGGCATTGTGCACAACATTACTTAAGTACTTTGATTTGAAACAATAGGGACATTTACTGTAGATCTATGGTAGGTAATGAGTTATGACTATATTATAATATAGATTTGAAAGGTAACCGGGAATCTATAGACGTATTTAAATAGGGTCTGAAAATTTATAGAGCATAAGCTCTATAGGATTTTATTTTTAAGTAAAGAATTTCGATGGAATCATCAGCTAGGTGTCTCTAATCGATTGTATATACATAAATACATAATGTTATCAATATGTGTAAATTAAAATCAATATTATTAAATTAAAATATAAATATTATTTATTGTATTCTCAGAAAATTAATAAAAATATTTACAAAATAAACTAAATGTCATACGATGAATTGAAAAAAATCATAAACGAATATACCAAAAATAAATGGCAAAGAATCTGGAACATTTAAAACACTAAATTACTAAATATACCTACACTAAATCTACCCTTGGACAAACCCAAAGCTCAACTGGAAATATGATACTGTTCTTAATAGACTTCCCATTGGACACACTAGTATCACTCATGGTTTCCTGATAGCCAGAGAGGAGCCGCCCATTTTTCAAACATGTGAAACCACGTTAACCATAAAACACTTAGGTAATATCTGATTGTTTAATGTGCAACTAAGAACGGGCTAAGCTCAGGGTATCTAACAACCTAGACACCGCACTCGGACACAATCATGAAAAAAACCTTGATATAATTAATTTTATGAAACAAACAAAATTGTTCAATAATCCTAAATAAAAAAAAATATGTAACCTAATTTTATAACTTTTCTTTATATTTAATCACATTAATTCATAATCTTCTTGTAACTAATGGCCTTTGTTGTCGATGTTAATATTCTTTTAAAGATTAATAAAAAAAAACCTTTTATTCGGTAACAGTAATTGCATATCAATAAAAATCCCTGGTTCAACAGACAAATACAACAAACCCTCAAATATTGTATTCAACTTATCGGTAGCCCGTGATCAATATTTTAATATATATAGTATAAATTGTTTTTGGGTAAAAGTGTTGACTCTTTCAGGTTAAAGGTACTATTAGTTTCTTTATTCTCAGTTTATAGTTTGAAAATTAGGATTAGACAACTATAAGTATATGTCTTACATATTACGTATATTATACCCATTACCCATAGGTGTATTATATAGGTATAGAATAAGTGTAAAAATATTTACATTTCACAATTATTTTATACATAATATACAATAAATTAAATTATGGTCTTACTGAAATAATAGTTACACTAAAATAAATAAACTTTTCAAAAATATACAGCGTATAATTATTTTAAACCACTGAATATATATAATATTTTTACTTTGATTGTTTCCAATATTTTGTTTCTTATCAATATGTAGGTATACCGTAGAATACCACATAAATATTATTAACTATGTAGTATGTTTAACTCTCCATTGAAATAAGACACTAGATACGCTCTAGATATTGATAAATTAATTATTAAATATTTAAATAAGTTTTTTAAATCTTAACTAATATAATCGTAAATTACTGAATTATTTTAGAAAAGTAAAATCATACAATTTACGAATAAGAGTAAATATGTATATTCAACCGATAAAAGTTTGAAGTTTTATTATTATTTTATTTAATTTGCACCATTCTGGTACCATTTAATATTGTATTTTTTGTATCATTCGTTCAGAATAAAGTGATGAGTAATTTTAATAATATTATATTAATATAGATACATGATAAATAAACATAATATGCATTTTTTTTTAATTTTATTCATATTTTACATAATGTGAAATGTTCAAATTTACATGATGGGAACATACTAATTGCAATTATTTTAGATACTGAGCGGAACGACGAATGCATTAATTTCATAATAATGTGTGTTTTGTTTTTTCTTCTGTGTGTCACCTTTTAGGGCAGTAAATATGCTTCGATTTTCTACTTTAGCATTTTTTATGATAAGAAAGTGAATCTAGTGGTATTTTGGGGATCAAAAGTAAAAAGTTCTTAGAAGTTTTCAAAATAATATCATAAAATATACGTATGTCTATCTTATATCTATGTAATGATCTATCATTGATTTCAAATTCCAAATTTAACATTTCTATTAACGTGAACAACTCCACATTTAATGTACTGTAGAGCAGTACCCACTGCATGGCCCACCTTTTTTGTTACAATATTAAGCTGTATAAAACAACTTTTTTTTAAAAATCATATGTAGGTACAATACTGGTTATACAATAAGCTTATTCGTGCTAAACTAAAAATAAAAGGATATGTACATTTGTTAAAAAAAACCATCAAACGACAGAATTTCGGCTTATAATAATAATAATTTATTGTAAATAGAAAATTTTACAATAAATAATAACGCCCTTTAGGGCAAAGAGCAGGTACAGATAGTAAATACAGATAACATAAAGTAAAAAATGTAGATAATAATCTCAATTAAATACATATTAAATTGAAATACATACGAACATAAGTGTTAAACATATAGATATAATACAATAAGTAAAAGATTATAATTGATTACTTAGAATATTTTTTTAACTTGGTTGGTGGTTTAAAAAAAAAGTCAACGTTTTTAATGGAATTACGATTAAATAAAATTCTATTCATGGGAGCATAACGACTATAGTTTTGTTTTTTGGGATGTGCATAAAAGTTATTTGGAGAGCGGAGAGTGTGGAGTAGTTCACATTTAGTAGAATTTTTTCTTAGAGCTCGGGACAATGAATTAGATTATTTAACAATTTATAAAGGAAAAAAAAATATCTCTATTAAACTGCCTATTATACCATAATAATTTAAAATAATGGACAAACATTTTAAGTAATGAGATATCTACTGATATTATATTTCAAGAATTGAATCCATACAAGAATACTGAATAATTAGTAATTGAATATCCATAAAATTGTAAGTAAATAAATTTAAAGAAAATAATTCAAAAGTGATAATTGATAACATATTTTTAGATATTAATATGTAGGTACTACATTTAGTGATCAAATTTGTTTCTTGGATAAAATAATAACATTGAATCAATTCACTAATTATATTATATTATTTTACTAGTTATTGTTTATGCACATTTATATAAGTAGTTGTGAATATTTCCTAAAATCTTTAATAACTAGTAGGTAATTACCTAACCTTTATACCTAAGCTCGTAAATTAAATAACAACTAACAAAGATTACAAAATATTTAACGATACCTATTCATTAATAAATACCTTATACTTTATAACTTAGAAGTTATAATAATATCTATACTAATATATACTATTGAAAGTAGGTATACAACTTATTATAACAATAATAAAAAATACAAAACATTAAATTCTTGTACTAGTAACTAGTACTTCAGTAAATTTAATTATTGTTTTTTTAGGTATTTAAAATAATAATTAATAATAATATAATATTCATCTCCCTTTTATAAAAAGGTTTAACGAAGTTCTAACAAAACAACATATCATTTTTAATCTGCACTACAGTATTACATTAATATGATAATAATGTATAGTTTATTTATACAGTATTTAGAACTTAAGTCAACCACATACAATATTAGATACCTGGATATACCCCTATAAATAATTCAAAATCGATCGTGAATAGGTAGCAAAAAGCCAAATAAATAATAATATATAGGTATGTGCATACATTATTAAGTATTTTTTTACTTATAATTTTGATGAACAATAAAACTATTAGGTAGTAACCATTTTGAAAAAATACTTTGTAGCGGGTAACTGAACCCGTCAAATAACAATAAAAAATAATTATATAACAGCTTCTCTAACCAGTCTAACCCTTATATTTGTGCTCATTAAAAATATTTTCATAGAGTATACATAGATTATAGATTATAGGTTGTAGGTACTATAACAAATAATAATAATAGGTACCTATGTACTTATAACACTAATGATGTCATAAATCAATATTTAAAAATCATAAAAACAATAAGGATATTAAAATAATATATAATTAAACATAATATAATAGCTACATAAGTATATTACCATAGTTACATAATTAGTCACGGATTATTTTGGTAGCTATAATATTGATACCTACAGGGGGGTTTAAAAATAAAACTAAAACACGCACATGGAACACATATTATACACACACGTGACATGTCATCCGTCGTGAAGTTCGATACCTATCTAATAGTCTCTATCTACACTTATCAGCTCTTTTTCTGTCTTGTGCAAACTCAAACTATCTATTCCACTCTGTCTATCCCTCTTTCTCTCCGGCGTGGCAGTTATAAATATTGCACACTAATCACCAGTTGACCTTGTCCTTGAACCGTTCACCATTCTCTATCAATATTATAAAAACTTCATAATACCCGATAAAAAATTCTCATTTCTTATGTGCTTGTGCCTATGCGTCTATTATTTTTCGAACGTACTTATACCCCCATGAGGAGGATTGTGACTGTGAGGTCGATGCGGAAATGACACTGTAACTTACTGTTGTGTGCGAGGAAAGTACTATAATATGTACTTACTCGGTTAGGTACCCGCTGCGAATCTAACCACAACGTCCACGACCATAACCTGCAATAATGTTATTAATTGAAATAGGCGTGGTCGGTGTTTGTAATAATAAAAAAAAATAGCATAATTTTATTTCCTGTTCATATCGGTATCGGAACCAATGGAAATGTATTCAACTTAAATAGAATATTAGAACATAGTTAATCAAATATTGAAATACCCTTAGTCATCACTGAAAAAAGGCAGTTATATAAATTATAATTCACATAAATAACTAATAAGCGGTTGATTTTAAAGGGGGGGGGGGGGCTAATAAACCAGTACACTGATGCAAAACAGTTGAATAGTACCTAGGAATAAATATAAAATAAATATATTATCTGAGATTCTGTGTGAACACGAAGTGAGGGATATTTTACTATTATATTTTTCTTTGGATACAATTTTTGAGAATTAAAAACCAAATGTCATGAAGGTTTATAGATTGGCTATTTATGCTTCTAGTTTATGCTTCAAATAGATGATATTATAGTTCGATTATCTCATCAAAAAAATACCTATTGCAGTTTTTAAATGTTTTTTTTTTTAATAAAATTATCGTAAGTATAAGTTTATTACAATGACTTGGACATAGTGCATTTCACTCACAGAACCGATGGTTTTATTAATCGGACCACAATTTCTGTCCAACATTGTCCATTAGATAGTGTAGGTTTATGTCTCGAATCTATATTTCACATTTAATTTGACATTTAAACTGATTTTTGCCTTATAATATAACATCTAAATAATAAATTGATAGTCACTGAATTTTGCATAGTGGTCAAACTGTGCAGTATAAGCACACATAATAATAATTTAATAAAACTTTCAAAATGTAGAATTGTTTTGTTCCGTGTAATTCTTTACATAATATACACATTTACTGAAGCCAACACGAGTTGGGTGGTATCGTCATACCTCTGAATATGGAATATTAACATGAACCTACGAAGTTTTAAACATAGCACTTACGTCGATGCGTTGCGATTTATACCCAATACGATTTTAACTTTTACCCATTCTTGTTTGTAATAACTATTATTTGAGATCATTATTATCAGCTTTCAAATGTAATTCATCAATACTGATAGTATTGATAAATAATATATTAAACTCATAATTAAATGTGTGACAGGTTAAATTAGTGTTTTAGGTTAAAAGATAATTCTGTATTATACACTAGGTATAGATTTACGAGTATAGAATTTTTTTTCTGCGCGTGTGCATTAACGTTCAAGTTTTCACCCCCATCAAATAATCCCAAAGCTTTATTTATAACCCTTTATTATATACCTATATACATATTATTTAACCTGCACCTCAGGTCGGTATAAATTCTATAATTCTTTATCGGTCTATGAACCGTCAGCGTTCGGCGACACCTCTTCCTGGCTATTGTCACACGTTATGTTTTTTGTCACATAAACAGTGTATACAATATATTTATATAGGTATGAATTCGCCGAGATCGTGATTATCATTGACCTCAGCAACTCGATATCAAGAATAGGACGAAGACCTTGGAAGCGGCCCGGCTAGAAATGTCGTACCATTAGCGCGTCGATCTAGGTAGGTACCTACTATATAGTACCTAGGCAGTTTACAGTACCTATTCACTATCTAAACATGCAGGTACTTCATAGTTAATTCTATACGATTCTTGCAACAAATGCGTGAAACGTTTCACTTTTCAAAATATCCGTAGAATACTCATGGAATAATACCATATACACATCATAAACTAAAATTAATTTGTGTTTCGGTGTACAATGTGAACACCATGAATCATGATCATTTTCCATCTGCATTCTCCATGCAGAACTCATAATATTCTCCCGAAAAATCTGACGAGGTATAGATACCGGGTGATGAGTATTCATCTGGCTTTGAATAGATACTTCATCTGTGCTGGATATAGCTGTGGAATATTATGATTATAAACGCGAAATAACGATAAGTCGTTGATTTTGGAAAAACGATTTCAGCCAAATTTAGTTAAATATACGAATCAGCTGAAATATCTTTCCAAATGTTTTACAGTTTTCGATAGTTTTTTCTTACGAATAAGGAAACTACTGAAAAAAATTGAAAAATTACTAATATTATAACTCTGGAAAATGTACATCTATTGTATGCTATATATTTTGAACTTTGAACTTTTCAAATCACTTAATTCCCACCTACAGTTAAGAAAAAAATAACATAATTATGCTTCAGTAAATATACATTTATCACTCGGCTTGGAATTTAAACTCAACAATATTATATAGGTAATCATAATATGTATTAGATTCATCAAAAGTATAAGTGGGGAAATCGTACGAATATATTATGTTTCCTTTATTATTATATTTAACGAATAGTATGTCTCTCTAACGTAAATTGTTTACTTGTACGCCGTTGTACATAGTTGCACTATCATATTATACCTAGTAGGTATATGTTATTATTTATAAATAAATTGTACATTACATACCTATAGTACCTACATTAAACATATTTTCACGCGGTACGTAAAATACAGTTTTTTAATAACAGTTATTAACAATGATTAATTATGAATTTACATACTTTGTAGACACATAATTTAAAAATAAAAAAAATAATAATTGAAATAATAATCTTGAAGTCCATGACATTGGTCAAGATAAAGTGAGTGTTATGAAAAATGTGTATTATTTATTGTATGCTATATAGTTATAACTGATAACAAATACACAAAACTAATTTAAGGTCAACGAATTTATTACCAGTTTATAACTTCTTATCGTATTATTATAATCATTGATGAATTGTACCTTAATTTATAATTATGACTATAATCATATTATCTAAGTGACAATTAGATGTATTTGTTTTACTTTTAAATGTACTAAAATATAATTCAATATACATATATATTATATATTTATATTATATACATACACGTAGAGTGACTCACCGAGCTGCTCACCCTCATTTTAGATTCTAAGTGGATTTTACAATGATGAATGTTTTTTTTTGTGTCTGAGTACACGATAAGTAGTCGATATAATACTTCAATTTTGTTAATCTAGCTGGTGTATTAAGAAAATCAAAATTAAAAATTCCCAGTAATTTTTAAAAGCACCAGGAAATGTTTCCTTTAATTTTCTTAAAGTAACCTAAAGTTTCAATCAGAATCTTCATCTAATATATTAAACTATGATTATAAATTATTAAGTTTATATTTTAATATTCACCCCTTAGAATCCTATGATAACACAGGGTATATTCACTATCTTGAGGAAAGTCAGCATGACAAGTGACAACTAACGAGTGCTTGCAACACCCAGCTCAGCGTATGAATGCATATATTTTTTTAAATCCGAAAACTTTTAGATGAAGTCCATGCCCTTTATACAGAGTGATTCACCAATAATGATCATCACCATGTTTTCTTTTAATAATGAATTTTTTAGTTTTTTAGTAATTCAAATGTTTGTATTAATGATAATAGTCCTTAAAAATGGTTTTTAATTAAATATAAAATAGTAGTAAAATTAATCTAGTATTTACTATGCTTGGGCCATTTTTACAAATTATAAATATTGATAGATTAATATTAATGACAACAATTTTCAAATAACCATAACCCCCACATCTTATAATTACCTTTTATCCTAACACTATCCTAACACAAAGTTGAACAACTTTTTAAACTATTCATACGAATATTTTGATTCTGATAGGTATGTCAAAAATTTCAGAAAAATTATCCCTGTATAATTTACAGTTGAAAAATGGTGTTTTCATTTGAAAAACAGAAGTTTGTACTTCCGCAAAACATTCCTCAAGTAGTACAAGTAATACAAAAAATTCTCAAGAATTTGAAAATATCGCCTTGAAGTATATTAACAATTATTTATTGTTCAACAAAAGTTTCCTTAGTGATATAAAGTTAGTTCCTTGGTGTTTTTCTTTAGTGGTATTGATATTATTAATACAAATTAAATGCAATATATTTTAGAATTTATATAAGAATCACAAAATAAATTTAAGCCATAAATTAATATGTATAATCAGATATAACTACCCAAATGTATACACATAGCTACATGAACGTGTCTGTATTATTTAAAAAAATGTACTGATAAAATTGTTTTAGTGTATTTTTAAAATAAATATAACGAGTTTCGAATGAGTTTTAAATAATACTTGGCAACTCCTAATATTTAATATGAACAAGGTTTGTTCTTACAGATCAGTGTGGAAGGTAATCGTTGCAATAACTTTTTAAATTATATAGGTACCTATCCTACCACAGTACTTATGCTGTCTTAACCATAAATGTGATTATATGTTATTGTAAAAGTATCTAATACTAAATTCAAAAGGATTTGACTACTACTAGTTTTAGTTACGCGTATTTACCAATAATTATTTAACATTTAATCATTTTTTTAAGCTACGGAGTTTTTTTTACTTTATTAAATAACCAATTTTTACACGTTTGTAGGTATTCAACAAGCATTAGGAAAAAAAATGTTCAACGCAATTATACATGTTAAGATAATAAACATCATGTTTTAATACCCTATCCTTGATATTTACTTTGGAATCGTGACTAAAGAATCGATCCCATTTATATAAACTCGCTCTAAATATTACAATAAATATACTCAAATCGGTTTGATCACGTTCGTTTAATATTTTTAATTTTAACTTTTATTTAGGTACCTAAACATTTTCTCATAGACTTTTTACATGCCAATATTTAAATTAGGTATAAATTGATAAAAGCAGATTATTATCATATTTGATCTTAAAGATTATGAAATGTGCTAATTAGGATTTCCAATTTATCTTATTGAATATACATTTTAATGTAACCATAATATTTTACAAAAAGTAAATGCACGTTCAATTTATAAACGACACTTATATGTAAATGTAAATAAATATATTTACCTATATATTATAATTCATAACAAATAAAATGTGTTAACATATAACACATTACATAAATATTTGTTTATAATATACATAATATGCAAAAAAATTAAATAATGACATACATAAGTATTAAACCATAACATATTATCTTACTCTTATAAGTCAGATATGTAAAATACAAAGAATTACGTAAGTATATAACCATGGCCTCTAAACCACTTTTTGATATAATAATAAATATTAAATAATACCATTAGTCTTTATTTATTTTTAGTTGGAACTTTAATATTACGTGTTGTATTTTCGAGACATAATTAAAAATGTATACAAAATATATACTTAACTAAAAAAAAAAACCAATTTAAGTTTATTACAGGTAGGTAAAAAAATCTAATAGAAATTAGTGCAATTATTTGTATATGTCTAGAAAAACATACAAACACAAACTGGTTATCTCATTAAAAATACACTTTACACAGACTATAGTTTACATCATATTATGACACCCTATATAGTCTCTACAAATTATGAATCATCAAAAATATTTTATATTCTTTCAATCTTTTACAAACGATATATTTTTCGATCGATTTTAGTCAGTTACAATAATATATCGTACTGACAAAAATAATAATAGGTAATATCCAATAGTTTAATTAACGATTGTAATAAAATATTTTACATTTTTAGGATAATATCCTTTATTATTATGTGTGACAGTAAAAATTGATTCGAATTTTATATAAATATATATTATACGACTGTTGTGAGTTTTGTGATTTTTTATTTCCAGGAAGTGTTAAAGATAAATAGTATCGTATGTACCTACGGTAGTTATAGCTATGCGTATTTTTATAGTTTTTTTGTTCTCACTGATTGTAACAATTTGACATTGGATTATAAGATGTGTTGGCGTGACTAGGAAATCTATTATTACAAATTCGAAACAAAAATGTGAATATTTTTTCAACGCCTCCTTGAGATAAGACGTATAAATGTGTAGCCTCATGTATTTCGTTTCAATTTTTAACCAAAAATTGCAATAAACGACCACGTTTGTTCCAGCTAATCTGCAATTGCGTGGACGGAAAATCAGGAAGGTAATTCACAATAAAATAATATGTGTTAGTAATAGCTTCAATATTCCACATTTTTGAAGGACACATATTTTGAAAAAATAATACGTACAGCCTAATAATTATGAATCATATAAAATGTCAAATTAAACGTTAAACTATATAGGTAACAACCTACCTAGTAGGATTATAACATTTAAACCCACTAGTTAATAGTGTAATATAATTTATAACATAAATTATACCTGTACACAATAAAAAACTTTAATAAAGACTATAATAAAATATTATAAAAAATTGAAACAATTATGAGTAAAGAAGTATTATCATTTTTAACAACAATAACATTAGCAGTGTTCAGGGGCGTATTTACGGGGGCGGAT
>NC_042496.1:4870644-4913750 GCF_005508785.2 Acyrthosiphon pisum | reverse complement strand
CATGTCTATTATTACATTATAATTTTTATATCGTAATCTGTAAGCTAAAATACTTGTCATCCGCCCCTACAAAAAATACTAAATACGCCACTGACAGTGTTATATGTACTAATAGTATTATTTAATTTTTTTATGAACGTACTACTATTTAAGTCCTTAAATTGATAAGTAAATAATTACTATTTTAGTATAATGTATGTATGTTTTTCCTTTGATGGGCTGCAAAAGTATAATGTCGCCTGCGTGTGGCCCACTAATAATAGCTATAAGTATTTAAGATTCCATCAGTATACACTATATTATTGTATCTATTTACTTATTGTAAATATTATATTATTTTTGAACATAGCTAAAAACTTAAAAATATATTAAATTTATAATAAAAAATGTGGGCTAGTGGATACCGATCTGCAGTACATAAGGTGTAGACTGTAGAGTGGGTAATTGTAATAGATGTGTTAAATTTTAACCGGTTGGAAGCTAATAAAAATTTGAAAAATTTGAATCCAATGATATAAAATCATTATACATGAAAAATGATTGTGGGGGAAGTAAGTCTGTCAGCGTATATAACTGTATAAGTATACTTTATTATATTATTGCTGTTTAAGTAGTTTATTCTTCTATTAGTAAAACTGTATAGGATGGTAAATTAATTTTTACCAAAAACATTTAATTTTATACACTTTAACAGTTTCAAGTACCCACGAATAATATTTTTAAATTACAAAAAAATAACTAAAATTGTTTTTATATTAATATTGTTAAATAATTTCCCATTTAAATATTTAATTCCATCCAAATAATTATAACTTAAAATATCTACTAAATAAAACTGTGTTTATATAATATTTAGATTTTTTGGTTACATATATAATGGGTATTAATGGTTTCAACAAAAAAAGGTGGTCAAGTAGGCATCACTCTGCTGTACAGTAGGTTACAAGTGGGTTCACAATATCCACTGTAATGGATTGTGTTAAATTTGAATTCAAAGATATAATATCATTGTATGAGAAAACGATTCTGAGTGAAGACGGTCTGCAGTCAGTGATATTACTAAGTATATTTGATGATATTATTGTGAATAAAGTACTTTATATATAACTTATTCTGTTGAACCTTGTTTTAAATTTTCAATCCTTAGGTATAAAAGTTGAACATTTAATACATTTTTATTGACAAAATCATTTTTTAATTTTCAATTTGATACATTTTGTTAACATTTGAACTTTAAATGCTTATAAAAAAAATTTGACTTTGTATTATTAATATTTTCAATTGCTACTGTAACAATATATAAGGAGTCTTGTACTAAATTTTCAAGCTTTTTGACCCAACCAATAAAATTTTGTTGACAATTTTTGGTTGCAACAGGGTTTGCGTAAAAATTCACATTTTACTGGGAATTTTCAATTTTGATCTCTCATATACACCAACTAGATTCTTTTTCCCACCAAAAAAAAATGCTAAAATTGAAGGATTATTTCGAATACTAATTTTAAGATCAATACTTTCATTGCTCCGCTCGGAATTTAAAAAAGGAAATTTCAATATTTTAGAAATAATTAATTTTTTTTTTAAATTTTGATCTTTACTGCATTATAATATAATTATAATGATGACTACAGTTTGAGAAAGTATATATACCTAAACTTATAATTTATAAATAAATATAATAATATGCTTATGTTCTCAATTAACGATTTGTCTATAAATATGTGTTATTATGTTAAACACTAAGTGTAATAACATTGACCTATAGACATCTTCAAACATAAATATATATTGTCTATGCTCCAGCACTAAGGGCCAGTTTTACAATCATAGTTTAAACCTCGGTTACGCTTGAACCACTGATTTTACCGGCCGAATTCGGTGGTTTAACCGGAGTTCAACTATTGTAATACGGGCCCTAAGACGTAATGCTTATGTATAAAGTACATTACCTACTTAAGGTTGAAAGATATCACAAAACCATTTCATACGTATAGTAAGTTTAAAACTCCTGCGTTGTACAATAAATAAACCCCAACATGATTAGGACCTTATTCTACATTTCTTCAGTAGGTATGCTTCCTGTTCCCGAGTACCCAGGGTTAAAATAGACAAGCTAGACTTTATCTGAAACAAGATGTATACCAAGGTTTTCTTAGAACCGAATGACGAGAAACTGACGCATTGCTAGGAATTATACTATTATAATTATACTATGTCTGAAAAGTGAATATCGATTAAAAAGTCTATAAAAGTAAGACCGACTACGATATTAGAAAATTATCGAAAATACTGATGCATAAATATATTAATTTCATTCACAGTGACAAATATAATTTTAGATTCTGAGCGGAGCGATGAATGTATTGATTTTTACAATGATGTGTGTGTTTTTTTTTTTGTGTCTATCATCACCTTTTAGGACAGTAAAAATGATTAGATTTTCTTCAACAGTATCTTTTCTGATAGGAAAGTGAATCTAGTTGGTACTTTGGAGGGCCAAAAGTAAAAATTTTGTAGTTTTCAAAAGCGACGTGAAAACAAAAGAAAAATCAAAGAAAAACGGAAATTTTTACGCAAAATCTGTTTTTGAGAAAATCGAATTTGGTTTTTGGTGCAACTCTAGAACAAATGACCAAACGTAGGTATATGAAATTTTGACTGAATGTTTATATTAGCATTTCTATACACCATAACTTTTTCCAAATATTTTGACTTATTTTGAGCTGTTTACGGGCATTTTCAGTTTCCATTTTTTTTTAGTTTTTTTTTTTTATAAATATCAATAAAATTTTATTTGTTAGTTAAAAAAGCTTGAAAATTTAATAGAAGGCTCCTAGTATATTTTTTCAAAGGCAGATGAAAAAAATTAAAAATCCATAGTCACAATTTTTTTTATAAGCATCTATAAAGTTCAAATATTGACAAAATACGTAAAATGACGAAAATGAAAATGTAATAATTATTTTGTAGTTAGAAATTTATAAAATGTTCAACTTTTATTGCTAAAGGTTGAAAATTAAAAACAAGGTTCCACGTAAATAGGTTATATATAAATTACTTTAGTCACCTTAATATCATCATAGTAGGCTGACTGACTGACTCCGCTCAGAATCGTTTTTCTTATACAATGATATTATATCATTGAATTCAAATTTAACACCATCCATTACAGTTACCCACTTGTAACCTACTGTACAGCAGAGCGACATCCTTTTACCTACGTTTTTGACATTGAGCTAGAAGACATAACCCATTAACCCAAAATGGTTTTGTTGAAGAGAGGTTATGTAAATAAAGATAATAATACAAACATACCATACAATTATTGTTATATGATTCGGAGCAGTGGTCGAGAGTAGCGTGCTAATTGTAGCGACGCTACAGTAGTACGCTACTTTATTCGTAGCGTCGCTACATTACGTCTTAGATAACGAAATACTATAGCGCGCTAAACATTTCCGGTTAGCGTAGCGAAAATTATCATTATTTTGTCACTACCTACCATCTAATTGGTGATTATTAAAACATCAATTATAATTATTTTTGTTTATTTATATTATGATAATGATAATGATAATGATTAGTGAAGTTTTTATCCTGAGCCCTGTCCAGTGACCAAATGTCAAATCAGTACAAACTGCAAACTACAAACACTAGTTTTCAATAATAACATTTTTAGTAGCGATAGCGAGCTACTTTTTTTGGGGGGAGGGGGGGGGGGTAACTGTAGTGTGATCGTGCTCCAAAAAACTAGTAGCGTCCTGACCACTAATTTGGAGTAAGGGCGTAAAGCTATAAGTACAGCTGATAAAGTAAAGATCTATCTGGAGCAGAACAACTATATAGGATCTAGGAGGTCCAACAATTACCATATAATATATATATATATAAACCGTCTGTGTCAACGACGGTTTTAGTAATCGGTTTTTCATAGAGCTTTCTTGTTGAAACATAAAGTAAAAAATATTCTAATAATGAAACTATTATTATTATTTGATAAGTATAAGTATACAATTTAAACGTTATAATAATAAGTACCTACCTCTATACAAGCGGTAGCCGCATATGTGGCCCTTTAACAAATGTTTTGCAAAAATCCAACATTCTACACTCAAGTAAATAAAATAAAATACTTATATCAAAATAATATTATTTTACTTTTATAACTTATAATTATTATCATTTAAAATGCAACTAGGAACTAGGAATTTATTATTATATGTATATTAATATTATTGATATTTATAATTTAAATATTTAACATTTCACAATCATATGGGATAATGGACAAAAAATGATATTAAAAATGTCAAGTCTCAAATTAATCACTTTAAACCCATTGTATTTATATTTAACAAATTAAATAAAATTACGGAAATCATGCTTAGATTACAATTTGATAAGTGTAATAGAAGTATGTAAACTATGCAGTATGCTGCGTGCAATCTGTTCGAACATAATAATACATTTTATACATTTTACAACAATACAAACATGTTACATATAATTACGTGTAACAAATTTGAAATTTCATACTCTTCCTGATCACGAAACTGTCCACGTAAACATATCCTAGTAATTTGTGCAATCTAGCGTCAAGTGTGAACATACTTTAATAACCACACGGGGTGCTATGAATACCAGACAGATGAGTGGATTTCATGGTCAAATATGAAGTCTTATTTTTAAAAAAATATTTAAAAAAAAAATAATAATTATATAATATTTTAGTCAGTGAACGAAAAGGTGTCGTACTTACATTATTTAGAAGGTGGTTACATTTTTAGTATGATATCTTTTATATATTATTCTCTGTTGTATAATTATTTGTTGTTTTTACCAGTGGTGTGTGATAATTATTATTTATTATAACTATTATAGTTATTATTGTTATTACTTATTAGTTATTAATCATATAAAAATATGTACGCGAGTTGAACCTATAAGATGAATCATACCATTAAAACGGATATGCCCTTGAAATGAAAATTATTATATCTATTTGTATTACTTATATATCGCTATGCATAATAAATAACATTTTTTTTCACATGCAAATGCCTAATAATGACAAGCTTACACCGGCAATGCTCTATTTGAGTCGAATAACACGATGATGCGGTACTTTATTGTATAGGTGTAGCCGTGTAAGTACTCCCCATATTATAAGTTCGTTATTTTTTTTTTAAAGAAGAAACAATCATATTATATAATTAAATCCTAATTGCTGTATACATTTCTAACATTATAACACTTATTATGCTCGGTCACGGTTGGACAAACTCACATATTCTAAGGAATTTTATATATTCCGATTGTGCTGATTATTTATATACATAATACGCGCGCACACACACACACACACACACACACACACAAACATACACATATTTATATATTATATCATATATAGGTGTACCTTGGTGTTTCGTAATATTCGCACACACACAAGTACGCGTAGATGTTTTTTACTTTGTTTGTTTTTTTTATTTCTTTTTTATTTAGGGTCATCGAGTCTCTGAGTTCTACCTATATGTTCGGTGAGACCTGCAATGGACACAATACAAGACGTTTGAGCGCGCGCACACTATATAGCACACCTAATATACATTAACTCCGTTTTATTTTCATCATTAACAACGTTTATTATTAATCTACCGATAATAATGGACCTTGACTCGATTTTGTGTCTATATTATACTAACTCAAACGATGTACACGTCTATATTATTATTATTGTTATTATTGTATACTATAATATTATGTGTATTAAGTATTAATTTACCAGTTACAGTTGTAGACACGCTATTATATTTTATTAACGTCATTAGTCGGATTCCTACAGGCTACAACTGGTGGACGAGTGTTTTTTGCCAGATAGCCAGATAGCCTATAATACCTAAGGCAATAGTAATTAATTAAAAATATGCAAGTTGGAAATTGTTTTTAAAAAAAATCATTTTTCACTACTACGTACCATTTTCTTTTTTCTTTAAATTTAAACCCAAAGAGGATAACGCAATATACATGCACGTATATAAAAATTATATGGACTACTGATAATACAGGTAACAAGTAACACTAATTTCCTCTTCTTAATTACATTTTACATGATTTGTACTGATGATTACTTTTATTTATTAAATGTATTTAAATGATTGTTTGAAAACAAATACAATAACGTAAGCAAACAACACTTCCATTTAAAAGCTTTGTATAAAATATCGGTATTTTTTTTTACATAATACAAATGACCGAATTTATAGATAAATGTAAAAATTTAATTTGTTATTAAAACATATTGTTACCTCATAGAGTTTTTGTTATTTATTGAACAATTTTCAATTAATATGTTTAATTGTGTATAGTGTGTCTAATTTAACTTTAATCTATTATTCAGTACAAGAAAGCTAACAAAAGTAATTAAATTTCACAACATTTTATTGCATATTAAATAACCTATAAAAATTGATATTATTTATTTTTAATGAATTGTATAACGTAGCTATCTATATACCTTAAAATACAAAACTTTTTGTTAAGATCTGTTTAATAGTCACACTATTCATCTACTTAAAAATTCCTCCTGTCTTTATAGAATTTGTTTTTTTAAGATAATTTGTGAAAATATAGTACGCAAGAACTAATCTTAAACAATTTTATATTATTATAAAATACAATATAAAAGTAAATAATTTGGACGACAAAACACCTTTTAAGGTTAAAAAGATTGTTGAATTTGTTATACCTATTTTATAATTTTATTAGTTTCTAACCAATACAAAAGAACAGGTGCTCTTCATAACCTAATCAATCTTCATGACAATATTTTAGGTTGGTAAGAACAATGTATTACGTCCAAACTATTCGAAATGAAAACTATAAAAAATGTAAGACAATTATTTATAATCATTATTCAAATATAAGGTAGGTAACCTAAGTAAAATTTAAAAAAAAAACAAAGAACTACGTAGGTATTACATAGTTCTATCATATCTATTTTTTCTATGGATGTATTATTGTAATACTATGTTAATTTATACACCAAATAAATAATAACTATATATGTTGTCAAAAGATGACATTTATATTAATATAAGATTATTATTAGTTTTGTTTAAGTGATAATCTGAAATTAAATATATCATTGAGTATATCTGCTTTAATTTATATTTGATTTTTATTTTAGATTCTGAGGTTTTATTTCTGTAATAATGTAATCTACACCTTAGTGTGATTTATGGTCTGGTAGGATATTAGATTAAGTTGGTAATTAAAAGAAAGGGGTCAAAGTTAAGACTCTTAGTTATTTACAAAATAGTTGGATAAAACTAAAATTGTTTACAAAAAAACGGAAATAATTAAGCAATACCAGTTTTTTTACAAAATGGATTAGGTATGTTATTTTGTTGTAATTAAAAAATAAACAACCACAGATACATACAATTTTCACCAAATATTTATATTAGCATTTTCGAAGTATGAACTAAACTTAAAAATATTTTAGTTCATTTTAAGCTAATGAAATGTTAGATTTTTTTAGTTATTTTGATTTATGTTTATAACAACTTTTTGTGTCAAAAAAAATTAAAATTAAGGCTGACACATCGTATCAACTAATATTTCGCGTACCCAATGATTTAATACATTTTTATGTTATATCGTTGAATTCAAATTAACTCTTCCATTACAGTAATCTACTATAATGGTGAGGCACTATCAACACCTACTATATAACAAAACGAGTTTCCGGTTGTAGGTAGGTACTAGGTAGTCATTATTGTTTTTAAAGAATTGTTTAGTAAAATATAAAAATGATAATTTTGTTATCCGTGTTGTATCAAAATAGATCTTAGATACTATCGATGTTTGATATTTGTTATGAACGTGTATAAACTATTTTAACTTGTATTATACGGTCCGTACCTATATTTATATATTTTACCAGCACACTGCCATACTCTCTATAATAATTGTATTCAGTCAAGCATATCTAATGTAAAGTGAATACAGTCTAGTGTATATGGCGTTACACTTTATACCAATAAAATACACAAGACATTTTTTTTTTCTAACTAAATTAATGTGGTAATCTTCAAAGAAAATATTCACAAGAGTCTTAAATTAAGAATTTAATATTGATTTTATTTTCTACTTTTATACTTATATCTGTATTTTATTACTTAGATTTTGTTTTTAAAAATATTATTGGAATGTTGTGATATCTACGGAATAAATAAATATGTTACCGAGAAAGAATGTAATATATTACTATAATAAACAGTTTTTTTAGAATAAAAATGATATTGTTCAAAATGTAATAATGAAAAGTCTATTATCTGATAAAAAAAAATAATTATAAGCTATTTATTAATATAACAATATAATAAAGTAAAAACACAAAATCACGTTTTATTTTACTGATGCTCAGTCGCCCAGGGTTAATATTTTCGCGCGATGGTGTAACTTATTATAATTTATAATACCTACAATAAAATTTATGTTCAAAAACATCAACATTTTTAAGCAAACTGATTAAATCTGATTTAGACGTTTTATCATGGACAAGGACGTTTACATAGGGCTGAGGGGGTGAAAGTACACAATTCGTTTTTCGTTGCAATGCTATTTATTAGGTATTAGTATTATTTATAACACTGTGTGTGCTGCGTCCACTTTATATACAGTTTGAAACATTTTCAGTTCATTATTAATATGATATATAACATAGTGTTTTACGGATAACTTGACCGATATAAAAGTCTACTGTTCTATATCAAATTGTGAATTAGTTCAACGTACAAGGTCAACTTTTAATATGATTAAAGTATTCCTTTTATGAACAATTTTAACAATGTATATACAATATACATCATACAGATACAACTTCGTTTCTTTTAAATAACACTACCTATACTTACCGAATTTTTTTTTTAAAAATCAATGAATTTTTTAAAAGTATGCATTTATTGGTGTTACGAATTTATATCATTGTAATTTGTTGTTAAGCTGATTAATATTTTGATAGTTTGATCGACAAATTGACAAAATGCTAAGAATATTAAAAAATTCTATTGTTTTATACATAATACAAATATGATTTTTAAAATTACGCCATATTATTCGGTGAAAATTATCAAATTAAAAATTAACAAAAATTAAAGGGTTTGCTCTACTGTATAGAAGGATTTAAGTGTAGTAGGATATACTTTGAGACTAACAAGTAATGAATGTATTAAATTTGAATTCATTGATACATTATTATATAAAAAAACATTTTTAGCCGATAAGGCGTGTCAGCCTCTATTTCTAAGGTTATATTAATTTTATTATTAGTAATTTATCTCTTCTATTTAACTGTAGTAATATGGTAGGTTGAATTATATTTTTTGATAAAATCCTTGCATATTTTATGCTATTAACTATTATGATATGTATTATATATTATTGTTATTGCCTATAATAACAAATAAAATTGAGGTTAACAACTTAATAGGAAGTCTGTATTCAAATTTTTTTCATCTATAAAAATATTTTTAAACATAAATTAAAAACAATAATTTTGAAAGTAGAAAATTTTAAACTTTATAATATACAGCTCACGCCTATATTAAATTTTAGGTGAAATTTTTACGTCTCTATAGTTATTTTGACAAAAAAAACACAAAATTGATTTAGTCAAAGGCCGGTGTTACGTAAATATTTCCGTTTTCTAGCTGGTTTTCCTCAATTATCAAAAAAGTAGGTACTTGATGAATAGAGTTTTTTTCAAATTATTTTATTCACTCTTACTTCCTCGCATCCCTACTTATTTTTTTGTTATAATGTCTTTAACATCCTACAATTTTAAATATGTAGCTTAAAAATGTATTAATGTAAGTGTTAAAACTAGGTATACAATAATAGACTTACATAATATTATGTTATCTAATATTCCATATGTATTATATAATATTTGGTAATTATAGTTGATTAGTTTTAGCTAACCATTTTTTCACCTTAAAATAACATGTTTATTTTGGTCATTGATGGTCATAATATGCTTAGTGAATATAATGCAGACGGTTACTTGAAAATCTTGATTAATTTAGGCGCAAATAATTATTTTGTACCATTATAATAAAGCAAGCGGAAATCCTTCAAACGTTGTCTAGGCTACTGTTCCGGATATAGACGTCTGTTCAAAACAGTTACCTAGTCATATAAGCAGTCGCCAGTCAGCATATCATATATATTATATGTATCATAATTCATAATTCACAATCTATTCAATTGCGTACGTTTAAATGAATTAGAAATAAAATTAAAATTGAATAAATCGAAATCTGTTAATAGCTTCTAATTTATTTTAAAGTTATATTTATAATAAGTTTATTATTAAATAAGCTAGATTCTCACTATTCACTTCATTAGTTTCATTATTTTGGTATATTTAGCACAGAAGTAAGCAGATATATAATTATTACATATTTTTAAGTATCTGTTTAATATTAGGTAGTTAGAAATGTTTGAACATTATTATTTATTTATTTGGAATATACCAGATTGAATTATTTATATATAGTACACAACACTAATGTACGCATGATGAAAGTATCTAATTTATGAAAAACAATTAAGTAAATTCTTTGATAAAATGAATATGATTGATTTACTAAACAATATGAAAACTGTATAAAATAAATAAATCATATTAATTGTACGTATCATATTTGTATTAATTATTGTTAGAATATTATATTATAGTTCAGTGTTTTATAATTATTTTCTCAAGCCTCAACTAGCAAGTACATTAATTTTACATGCATCCGTTTGCCGGCCTCCGTTTTTGGCCTCCATTCCTAAGTAACTGCGTATCATATAGGTAGTAATTATTAAATCATAACACACTAAAATATAAAAGATAGGATATAAAGCAAATATTTTTAAATTACTATCAAAATTATACTGTTGTACTTTTAGTACTTCATACATTTTTTCTTCATAATTAATAATATTTTCATTATCGTTATTATTGTACATTCAAAATGTTAAATGTTACGATTTAAAATCCATTATACCTTTACTTAATATCAACACAACACACTACATTAAATACCAACAGTTTATGTGATATATTGAAGTGTGCTCAAAGTTAATATTATTTAGTTAATAATAGTGTTTAATCTAGTTTTCCATTGTTATGTCGTGAAATATAAATTATTCATTATCAATGCACACTAATATAGTAATATGAGTTATATTATATATTACGTATACTCTAAGTATAATACAAATATACTTAAAACGTTAGATGTCTACTAAGTACATGAGTGTTCACTAAATTATTTATAAGTGTTAAACATATTCCACGTAACTACTGTGTAACATAAATTATAAGCTACTAAATACTTATATACATTGTACATTGTAATATTTTATAGCCTATATTATATTATTATAATACCTTTGAGCTGCGCTTAATCGTATTTTGATTACTTGTATATTATAAACTTTTAAATATGTTTGTTTAGATATTTTTACTATGATTTTTCCAACTCAGAACTAATAGTATATTTTTATTTCAAAATGATTTATATTATTATTATTATAATTTTAAGTAAGTATATGTAAAGCATCTTATAAGTTGCTATAATGTGTCTTTATCTGTTATCTACGTTTTTCTTGATTGTATAATTGTGTAAAAGCCGCCTGGCGTTGATTATAATAAATAAATAAATAAATAAATTATAAAAAACGTACCTATGTGAGACAAAAACTTTAACTGCCAGCTATAGACAGAATTATATTTATAACTGAACAGGTTATTAAATGTTATCGTTTTCATAATTTTATTGACTACCTAACTTTTCAAATTTTCAATATCGCCGAACACGATCGCGCGAACAAGGTGTGCACACATCTATTAATCGAAAATCGATTCGATAAATACAGACGACATGTTCACGTAATACAATTTCAAAGTTACTTGGAAAAAGACGCCACCTGCGAGTGACGAGTGACAAGTTCGCGAAACTTATAGAGGAGACGGTTTTAATTAAACACCGAGAATTGTAATTATATATATATTAAAGCTACTGAAAGTATATTATTATTTTTCCGTAAACAAGGTATAGGAATAAATGATGGATGACACCCCTTGCACTTTTGCATCCTCGCCAATCGTAGGTACGTCTTCGGAAATCTCGATTAAAAAAATATCTAAAAATATACCATAATACAAGATGCTAATACGACGTGATTACCTATACTCGTCATATTGGGTATGTCCGCGTCCGTCTGACTCGACGCCCGAAGCTGCAATGTGTGGTCGCGAGGAAAAAACCGCACACGTGGAACGTTCTTTACTGTGACGATGTTTCGCGTCGGTAAAAATTCCAAACTCGCATTGAAAACCGCATTGATTCCCGGAGGCGATCCGTCCCCACCCCCCCGCGAGCACGTAAATACAGTGATCGCGGCAGACCCTACGGCTGCCAACGCGCTGGACCGATCGAGTGTTTCCTGATGGAGTGCAGCACGTCAATAATAATACTGTATAGGTATTAGGTATATAGTGTACAGAAACGAGAAGAAGACGAAAAAAAAGTGGAAAAACGCAGTCGGGCTCACCGAAAGGCATGCGTCGACCTTGAAATCGGTCGGCGGCGGCAGTGGCGGCGGTGGAGGAGGTGACCGTCAATCGGCGTACGCGGCGGCGGCGGTTTACTTGCGCTGGTGAGGGTACAAGGTCTGTGCCCGTACCTACCTCTAGACCGATGTTTTAAATTGGACCCGAACATCCCAACGGACACCAGTATCCGACGGACCGTTGCCGCCGTTTGGCGATTTTCTGCGAAATCAAGTTTTGTTTTTACGTTGTGTGTTTACTTCGTTGTTTACAACCCTATATTATAATATCCGAGCCGATAGTATTCGATTATAGTAATTTTTTTTGTATTTCGATTTCTTCGAATTTCTAAACTAAAGTTTTTTTGTAAACCGCTGCCGTAGTTCGAAGAACGGATATTTTGTCGAATAATACTTATCGCACACCATAATATAGGAGTTCGCGGGTTATTCAGCATCACGCCGATTGACCGTAAACTACGAACATTACGTTACTATAAACACAGCTGCAGAACGTTCAAACGCGGGCAACAGCATCACACGTCGACGAGACTACGAAGTATCATTAAAGTTTAAAAGGGTACGTGTACAACGGGCATGCGAAAGTTTACTTGGCTAAACCGCACGTGTGTTTACGATTATTTCATAAAATATATATTGTTTCGTTTGCGCGTTCAGTGTAAGTTTGTTTGTGTATAGTGTACATATATGTGTAAATGCTGCAACTGCAGAGCGTGCATAGATTGATGAGCATAGTGTTATACGCCGAGCTTAAGAACCTTAGTCGGATCGGAATCGAGAGTAACGTAAAAAAAAAAAAACTCCCGAGTGAATCGACAATATTTTCATCTCAGCTGTTCGTCTTTATAAACGTACACGAAAAATGCACCAAAAAAAAAAAAATTAATATGAATAAGACAATAATAATGGGCCTTGACTCGTAATGCTATTAAAGAAAATAATAATAAATTATGTGTACATGTGTGTATATATTATTTATGTCTGTGTTTGTATATGTGTGTGTGTGTGAGCTCAGTTACATACATTATACACGTATATATTATATTTGTCCCCAATTGGATACAAGGAGGACGACACTTTTCGTCGCCAAACGATCAATATGGCAGAAAAAAATCCGCACAACCAGTAAAACTGAACTTGCATGATGTATACAAGTCAATCGGCACGCGTTTGTTTGCTTGTGCGTCTTTTAAGTCTCGTTCCCCGTAAGCCCATTATTTAAATTTATTATATGTTCACTACACGGTTAAATTATCACTATCGAATGAATTACACATTTACACGTGCACACGTGTTATTTTTATTGGTTTGGTTACAATATATTATAAAAAGAGGATACAATTAAAAGTAAGTGTTTATATCTCTTAACATTTTATCTTTTCAAATATTTCACAAATCTTGATTCTGGGGAATATAGGTAATTAGTGATACGTATTATTGAGAGTATTACGTTTATTGGTACACTATTATTGTCTTATAATAATATAATAATTACGGTTCAATAGCTTAGAATTTTTAATTTTTTTCTGGCTCATATAATATTTGTATTTTGTTCTAATTTCAAGTTATTATCAAGCAAACAATTTTAATATTTGAATGAACCGAAATGCATATGTCCTTCGGTTTTGAGTAAAAAAATGAAATAATGCATTAATGAACAAGAAATAATTCCAATACTTATTGAAAACCGGCTATAACGTACAAACTACTAACTAATAATTATTTAACCACAGATACTTTCAAAAAGATAAACATTAATTTGCTTATATTATGTATAGGTACATTAATATTATAGACTAAATACTGAATAACGAAAAATGTTCAAATAATATAAGTTAGGTCTATATTATAATATACATTTATTATTTGCGAAACTGTTTACTTTCGAAACATGTTCACAACGTAACCTGCGTCAAGTTTTTTTGTTTCCGCAATACGTGATATCAATTAATATTTGTAACGCAATATCTAAATTTCGATACAATTTTTATTGGCTCAGTATCAATGCTTTACAATAACCGTTCTTCGAACGCGGAACTCACGAATGCGTCCCAACCCAAGGTCAGCGGAGAAGACCGAACTGAAAGATCTAAGCTTAGATCTTAACAAACGATGAGTATTTTAATTAAAATTATACGAACACATTACTTCCTTTAATTTCGGTTGTCCCCACTCCACCCCCTGGAGATTTTTACACAGTATTCGGGAAAACAATAGATGCCATTTGTTGATTTGCTCGCAAAAAAAAGTAAAAGTGAAAACTGAATAACCTCAAAACGACGTGTACACACGAGCAGAAGACACACACGACTGATTCCGATGAACTTGGGTTTTGAGTTTATAATAGTAGTCGCCAGCGAACAAACGGTTCTTTATTGCAATCTAACTGTGTCATCTTGAAATTGTTTTTCCATGTTATTTATTCTTTGTATCTCTGATTGAAAAATAATAATAATTATCATAAATATCAAAACCATAAAAATGATCGAATTTGTATCGGCGACCGCATATATCGTTCAACCGCCACCGCAACGTCCGAGGAGGTCATCTGATGTAAACATACCTATACACCCTACAAAGATGAAACGCACTGGACCGGCACTGAGAGTCAAAGACAGATAGTAATTATATAAAAAGTGATTTACGCAGTTTAAAAATAAAAAATGTATGAAAAAAGTTTTAAAAAAATTGGAAAACATACAAATTGCTAAGTCATTAGTTTATTCATTTAACAATAAAGTTTTAACAATATCTATGTGCATGAGTGCATGTGTTAAATAATAGTAAAATTAGGCCACATGATGGGACGAACATAATTGGAGAACTTTGATTGATTTTTTTTAAAGCCGACGGACGTCTTTTGTTATTACTCATTACATATTGTCCAAACCACAATGACCATCGCTACGAGAAGAAAAGTCGCAACCATTTTCCATCAGTTTCGTTGTATTAATTTATCCATAAAACTGTATAAATCGACTTTCAAATTTGCGAAGAAAAACGTGTTCAGATAAAACACGCTATATCACATAATATATCAGTAATAATATAATATATATAGTGACCATGAATTTTTCGCATTCGCGCAATACACCCTTGACTTATTAGAACTTGTTTGTTGCGCCGCGTTGTTATAAATCTTAAACCTTGTTTGTAACAGTGACAGCTCGACATAAAAATATGTGCGCATTCCACCCCGTGGTCCTCCCATCTGCAAACGCACGCACGCTATAGATCGGTTGATTCATACGTGGACTACGCATTTTTTCCTAAATTTTTTCATACCATGTTTTTTTTCTTACCGTCAATTATATCATTATTGTTTTTTACCATACCATTCCAGGAATATCATATCAATCTATCGACATGCATTCCTACATCAAAAAATTGGGTTTCCTGTATAAGACGTACGTGCTCACGATCCTCACATTGGGTTACTTGACATCAGAAATGGGACATTTCTTGATCGGAGTAACCAGCAAGGCGACGGCTCGAGACGTGCATTACGGTGACATCAAGTGTCAGCTTCTGGAACACCTGGCCGATTCGAAAGTGTTCAACTACACGTTACATGAACGTTGCGATACGTCACCCGACCAGAGATCGTAAGTGTAATAATTTATTGTTATGAAGAGGATTTTGGTAAAGGGCGCCGTGACAAAACATAGAATATAATAATGTTATGTCCTTAGAAGCCTTATTAATACGATAAAAAAAAAAAAACAAAAAAAATTAGGCGAAATTTATTCTATGAATAAAACGATTTATGATCATCTTCTTACGCGCATTAATACAGTATAGTAATATATTATATTATTATATCATTATTTTATATTACATGACCGACCTCTGAAAACTGGCTTTTACGTTATTGGTCGTGGCCACTCAGCGACGCGATGGGAAATAAAATACATTGCACGCGGATCGCGGACGTCTCAATAACGAACGCATTCGACCATTTCTTTTCGCCGTCTCCGCCGACGGTGTTTTATTCATTTGTTGTTCGATCGTTTTTTTTTTTCTATTACCTACATTATAATCGCAATATTATTACATTAATATAGGTACGAGTACACGTGCGCGCTCTCCTGTGTCGTACCCATACTGGACCTCGTTCCGAGTTTGATGACAACAAATGACAATTATAATAATACTCTTTCAGTAAACGATAAAATAATATTATATCGATAAATCGATTACGCTGTATAATATACCGACCTACGTGTAATTAGCCCGGGTCAAGTTTATTTGATTATAATGACACGAACAATAATTTTGAGCTATTATCTCGACGAATTCGTATTGTAGCAACCTTGCAGTGTGTAATGTGTATACTATATGATATTCAAACGGATATGACGGCCGTTTTTTTCTCGTCTAATGGTTTCAAAATGGTTTGTTGCGCATCTAAATTTCCAGATAGTACGACACACACACCGGACGTTTATACGGGTACGCGGTAAACCGTCCGAAACATATGTAAATCGCATTTCCTTATGAAATCCTTCTATATCGAGCGCCACTGGACCGCAGTTGTTTTGTCAAGTTGTATTGTTTACATTTTACTGATATAAAATTTTCCTGACAGGTGCGAGTTGTTAGTCCTAGAAGACGGATCACCGTTCTGCGAATGGAACTACAACGGACTCGGTTTCCAATATCAACTGTTGGCGGGACCGGCGTTCATCGCCGTCTACTCCATCGTAGGCGTATTTTTCGGCATGGCTGCAGACAAATTCAACAGGTAAATAAAATTTTAATCGAAATTGAAATGAAAAAATAAAGGGGGCGAGTGAGCTTGCTGTACATTAGATGTATAGAAAAGTCACTGTAATTATAAATGTGTAAAATTTAAATTCAATGATAATATAAAATCAATGCATATTATGAAAAACGATTCTGAGTGAAGACGATCTGACAGCCTATAATATAACTAATTATACTTTGTAATATTATTGTAATTGAATTAATTTATTTTCTATTAGGAATCAGCACTACAGTAGGTAGGTTAAATTATTTTTTTCCGAAAAACTGCATTTGATAATGTCATTGTGGGTTTAAAATATAATAATAAAATTTAAAATCTTCAAGTACCCAGGAATAATTACGAAAAATTACGATCAAACAAATAAAATCGTTATTCTTCGTTTGAATATCTAATTGCGTCCAAATTTAGCTTAAAATGTCTATAAAAAAAAAAAAAAAAATGTGTTTGTATATTTTTTAGATTATTTGGTTAATTTGGTTTGGTAACTACTTACGTGGAACTTGGTTTAAAATTTCAATCCTTAACTATAAAAATTGAACATTTAATAAATGTTTAACTACAAAATAATTTGCAATCATTTCGAATTAAATAAATGTTGTTAAAATTTGAACTTTAAATGCAAATCCAAAAACATCGTTCATATTTTTAAACTGCTATTGTAACAATATGTGAGGACCTATTGTATTAAATTATCAAGCTCTTTGACCAAACAAATAAAATTTTTGGGGGACGAGGTGGCCGAGTGGTCTAAGGCGTCGGTCGCGGCGCAGCCGTCGCTGGTTCGATTCCCGGCCACCAGGCGGCATTTTTCTTCGGGCAAGTCACGGTGTCCGGAGAACAAGTGCCGCCATCCCACATCCGGGCATGGCAGATATCTTCGGGTGCCCACTTGAAAATTCTGGCAAAACCAAAAACACGTGTTACAAAACCTACTAATTTCAAACCCTACCACAAACCACAACTAAAAATCTACTAACAGCTAATGGCCACAGTTGCCGGGCTTCAAAAATATCAATTAAAAAAAAAAAAAAAGAATAAAAAAAGAAAATATCTGTAAACAGCTCAAAACTACTCAAAATATTTTGACATTTTTATCGAGTATATAAAATAATAATTTAAACATTTGGTGTAAGTTTCAAGTATCTATTGTTATTCTATAACAAAATAAGAAAAACGTTCCATGAGATATCGATTGAATACCTAATGTCGTAAAAATTTAAATTTTCAATCGCTCATAAAAATTTAATTCGACTTTCCGGTAAACGAACTTAAGAATTAATTCAAACATTTCCAAGGTTATTATGACTGAACAAACATTTTTTTATCGACATTTATATAAAAAAAAAAAATTATAAAAATCGGAAATTTCATAATATATTTATTATAAATATCTCAACGCATGATTCAAAATATTTGAAAATCTTATGGTGTATATGAAATGCTAATATAAACATTCAGTGAAAATGTCATGTATCTACAATCATTTTTTTAGATTTACTTCAAAAACCAAAATCCGTTTTTGAGTAAAAATTCCCGTTTTACTTAATTGATTTCCTGGCGCTTTTGCACAGACACACAAAAAAAACACATTGTAAAATCAGTACATTCATCGCTCGGCTCAGAATCTACGATAATTTTAAAAACGGGTACTTATTGTATTTAAATCGTGTATGCGTACATGTCCAATACCTGTCTCGATATACATATACGCAACAAATAATGCAGTCTATAGAAAACCCAGAAAAAACCAATCATAGTAAATTAGATGTAAGCCCACGTCTTAGTTGAATACATAAATAAAGAGTTGTCCTAGTTTAATAGAACGAAGATAATATAAGAATTGTAATTCAAATTTTATAATATTCAGCTTCTTATGAAAAGTTGTAAAAGTTTAATTTAGTACTGGATTATTTGTTGCGCCATTATCGCATGTCGAATGTCTATTATATGGTTCACGTGAACCTGCATAATATTGTGATTATTACAACTTTTATTATATTATGTATTTTAATTTTTTAGAGTCCGACTACTGTCTCTATGTACATTGGTCAGTGCCGCGGCTATCGGTCTCATTGGAATGGCTACCAGCTATTGGCATCTGATACTTCTCAGAATCATGCTTGCTATTGGGTGGGTAACAATATTTTTAAAACAATAAAACGACGGTAACAACAAAAAACGCGACCTCGGTGATTAATAATTGTACTTTCGTTATTTGTTACAGCGAGGCCGGTACCAATCCCTTGTCCACGGGAATACTGTCCGATTTGTTTTCTGAGGTAAGCACGCACGGAATCACGACTTTGTTCGTTTAAAATACAATGAAAAATAAATCTCTTATCGATTGTTTCTATTACGAATTAGTTTTATTATTTTTTAATTTTTTTTTTTAAATATACACTATAGATAGTAGAAAAATATTATTTATTATTATTTTCGTAATAATCCAGGTAAATTGTTTTTAACTCTAAAGACAATATTAAGAAAACAAATTTCGTAATAAATATTTAACTTATTTTTCATAGTTAAACTTTTAAAGTGCATATTTAATAATTATTTAATTATAATTTAGGAAAAACGAGGTTTAGTCATGGCGATCTTTAATTGGGGAATTTACGCTGGTATTGGTTTGGCTTTTCCAGTCGGCCGGTACGTTACTGAAATGAACGTTGGTGGTTTGGTGAGTAAAATTCTAATTATTTAAATTTATTATTTTTTTTCTATTTTATAACATTGTCATCAATTGTTCTTATTGTTCATATTTTTGTAACAGATTGAATAAAAAAAGCACAGAATAACAAAAAAAAAAAAAAATTTATTATTATAATACTTATACTTACTAAATGAATTTTCATAAAAGTGTTACGTCACTATTGTTTTAAGCATCTTAAGTACGTAAGCTAGAATTTTACTTAACTTTTATTTTAATTTTCGTTTGTTGTTTTGATTGTATTCGCTCGTATAGAAGAACGTGTCTGCTACAATATTAATGATTCCCTCACTAATTTTCAGTTTTCACTTTATATTTTAAATTGTCATAAATTTCAACCCGTCCAAACTAATTGTTATAATAACTTTTCCATACACATTAATTAGGGATGGAGAGTGCCATACTATGTCAGTGGAATGATTGGACTGATCGTAGCAGCTTTAGCTATCACCACAATGACTGAACCTAAGAGAACAGCAATTAGCGAAGAAGCCGATAATGATAACAACGAAGTGTCAAAACCTCGTTCCGTGGTACAGGCCACTACTACACCGACCGAAAGTTCTGAGAAGACCTCCATTTGGAAGGTGCTATTCCAACCAAAAATTTTGATTCTGTGCATTGCCGCTTCCATTAGACACACTGGTATGGACTGGTAGAAATAAATATCTAAAACACTAAACAGAAACTATGTATGAAAATATTTTTTAATGTTTTGTGATTGTATTGTTATTTACAGGAGGATTCTGTTTCGCCTACAACGCCGATCTGTTTTATCGCGACATCTTTCCTGGTTACGATTTGGGATGGTCTTTGTTCGTCGTCACATTCTTGGTCGGTAGCGTCGGTGTGGTAATCGGTGGAGTTACTTCTGACAGTATCGTGAAGAAATATGGAATAAGATCAAGAGTAGCTGTGCTAGCCATAAGTCAGGTATGTGAACATGGAAATATCATAAATTTCATTAACACTAATACATTACCCCCAATAATGTTATTACTTATTATAAAGTATTTATACGTTATAATGTTATGAAATTATGCAAAACAATTGGTAAAACTGGTTCACTACATTCCTACAAAAATAGATTTGGTAATTTGCATCAATCATCAAAATATTATTTCACATGAAAAATGTAGTACCTATAGTTCCCTGACAGTAATGAGTAATGACAGTATACCACATGTTGTAAACACTGTTATTAATTTCAAATAAGTGAGATATGCTATTTAAGAATAATCATTGTGGTCCATGTATTAATATATGTTTATTTGTATATCAATAACCAATTATTTCAAAATTCATCTAGTTATACATGTAGATCATAAATTATAAATATCAATCGGACACAAACATTACAAATATATTAATCCCACTGGAATATTACTATTTTTAATAAGATTAAATCAATTGAATACTTGGCAGCCACAATAATGGCTCATAAGTTGTACAGCCTTGAAATTCAGTATTGAAATAAATCAAAACGTTTTTGAAATATAAATAACTAAACAAGTATTCTGTTAATATAATATATCTTCATATATTGTTAAAAACGGTTGATTTTAATGTTGTGTAATAATGTAATACAAAGAACATCATTTTCAACCAAAACTATAATAATTAAGAAATTAAAAAATGGTTTTAAAATTATTTGTGCTCAATTATAAATTAATTGAATAAATATATTTCTTAATAAAATCATTTATATTAATTTATTTTTTGTAGATCGTAGATTGTGAGGTGAATAATGGTAAAATATATTATGTAAAATACTAAATTATTATAATATTTTATCGAAAACTTAACATCAAAAGGAATTTTGTTAACTAATGTAAATAAACATCAAGAAGGGTCCTGAGTAACGAGTTATATTCATAACACTAAAAAAAAATAATAATTATTGTCTATATAATGTCTATTTACCTATTTAAAAAAAGCTTAACATTTTTTAAAATATTTTCAAATATTCTTGAATATTACATGTGTTCATTTAAAAATAATTGAAAAATTTCAAAGACCGATAAATTAAAAAATTAAAATTTTAAACACACATAAAACAAAATCATAAATGTAAAAAGTATGTCATTTAGTATAATACTAGGTTAAAAAGTATATAAAGCCTATATTGCCTAGTATTAATTTCATATAAGAAATTTTATAAAAACCTGAAAGAAAGGTAGAGAACAAGACATTTAACAGTATATAATACGTTATGCAGCATAGAGCTGTGTTTATTTGCTCTCCATTTAGAGTCATCTAATTGGAAAGTTTAATCTAATAATATTTTATTCAGAGCAAATATCAATACATTTATCATCATACTAATAAGGCAAACTAATAATATTGTTAAATAGGTGAAACTGAACACAAATATCAAATTGATATCAAAATAACATTCAATTTTATAAGAATAAAAAACAAGCTATTGAATAGACTAAAAAAATTAAGAACTTATAATAAATAATATATTTTATTGAAACTTGTAAGTACACCAAAAAATAATTGATTTGACAGTGAATAGGATTTTGGTTATAAATATTAATTTTAACAAACGATATTACATTAACTGTCTATAATATTGTAGACAATTGACATTTTTATTCGATAAAATAATTGATTGATTTTAAACATGATAATATCATATAATAGTATCAATTACTCCAGTGAAAATTGTACATTGTAAAAACACATTCGTCAAAGTTATCTTATAAACCATTATATTTTAAATTGTTCGGAAATAATTTAAACATTTACTAACGAAACTTTAGAAATAGTTTCTGTATATTTAAACTTATTTTAATTTTTCTGTTACAGTTAATCGCTACACCTTTTGCGTACGGAAGCATTTACTTAGGACCAACCGGAGCCATGGTAACACTTGCCATATCTTACTTATTCGGTAAGTCGTCTACACCTAATACCAAAAGTTCATATTTTAATTTATTGTCTAACGTTATAACTTAAATATAATACAATAATACGTATAATTATTTATTTATTATTTACTATAGCCGAAATGTGGTTCGGTATCTTGTTTGCCATACTTGTTGAGTCTGTGCCGATGTCAGTCCGGTCGACTACTGTTGGTGCATTCCTGTTTTGGATGAACAACTTCGGTGGAAATGTTCCTATGTTTGTAGAACCCGTCAGAAAAGCATACGACTACAAAACAGCATTGGCTATTTTCTACGCCGGTTTCTACTTATTGAGTGAGTTCTAAGCTAGCGGCAAACATACATTGATGCGTGTTTGGGGGACTGCCCCTTAAAAAAGACATTCTCGGAACAATTGAAATTTATTAAACAATAGCTGATACCTATTAATAATTATTATACATAATTGGTTAATTAATTAAATTAAATGTGCAATGCTTTTGTTGATTACTAATAGTAATGCACTTGAAAACTTTTGTTCCAAAATCTAATATTAGGTATTTTGAATATTACTTATGAATTAAATCACATGAATTGATTGGTAATTCAAACTGGTAACGCAAGGACAAAAACTGTAACAAAGTACAAAAAATAAATTACTATACTTATTTGTTTATTTGTTATAATTATACGGTTGTGCCCTTTCGGTACAATTATAGTTCATACAAATTTACATATTTTATATTATACATTCCACACATATTTTAACAATTTTATTATTAGCTATAAACCAGATATCTTATGTATTATGATTTATTGCCAAATCGAAAGTTAAAAATAATACTAGTCTATGCATTTTAAGTTAGTCCGATATTTATTTAAAAGCTTTCTTTTAACTCAGTATGCAAGTTTAATTACTATGATATTTTAGGTTCATTGATGTTTGGTATGACTGTGTTATTCATGGGAAAGAAAAAATCGAAGAACACCAATGTTCACACATTGGCTGGTATCGAAAATGGAGGCTTCAAGAACTCTGAATTGGATAATGGACTTAAAGGTTTTCCAAGCCTAGAAAACCATCTATAAAAAGGTATATTGGATTGTTTTTATAATAATTAAGTTTAGATTAATTAAAAATATTATTTACCACATCAGGAGTCAACAACGACAACAATTTATTATTTTAAATTCATGTGCTAAAAATAGCATAGCAATTTAAAAAAAACATCCCTATTATAAGTAATATAATAACAAAAAAATCTAGATTCTAACTAGAATATTTATTTCTAAAAATACATATTGTATTATTGTTAGATCAAAAAGTTTTGTGTGTCACGGGTTGCCGTTACAGGTCTTAAATGTCATACAAAAAAGTAGCATTGTATTATATAAGTATTTAAACCTTTTTAAATAATACTTTTCCAATAAGGAGCTTTCTTTCTGAACTTAATCTGAGATACGAAAAATATGTTAAAAATAAAATACAATGTAAATCATAAATTCAATTATTTGGATAATATTCATATAAAAGTTTGATTTATATATTCAACTCAAGATTGACAATCATAGGCGAGCGCAGACATTTGTGACAGGGTGGGCCAAGCAAATAATGATTAAGATATTTGAACTTTAAGGAAGAAACAATTAAAATATTTTATACTTTAATTTACCTACTCGTTATCCCCCACCATTGAAAGCATAACATATGTAATCATTCAAATAATAAAAACAAATGCATTTTTTTTTCAAAATTAATAAAGAAATATTTTAATTGTACACAGTTAATTTCGCAATATTTAATGATAATATTGTATCATGACATTTATATAATATAAATGTAACAGTTCATAACTCCATTCTTCTTTCGATTTGAGTTTAAGTTTTAAATGTCTAAATCACCTCATCGACATTGATATAATATGCCAATTCTTACTTGATGAACAGTGTCAAGAGTCTAAATTATTATTTATTTATTATAATTGAGTACAGAGTAATAAGTATCAATTTTACTTTTAATTTGTCATGTTTTATGAATTAAAAAATCAAAAACTTGTGACGCTTGCATGATAGGCCACGGCCCATCTGCCCCTCCCCTGTGCGCCCGCCTATGTTGACAATACTCATTAAAAACTTTAAGATCGGTAAATATCGTAATTGACCGTAATTATTAATTATTATTCAATAAGACAACAACCATTTATGATCTGTGTTTAAATTAGAATATAGTAGTATATCTGTAGTGATATAGGTATCACAAAACTATTTCATAAAAAAAGGCTTTAATTAATACAGCAAAATAGTAAATAATCGATTTCTTAAAGTGGTACTTTAATACATTTATAGGTATCTTGTTTAAAATTTTCTTAAATATTAAATAAATATTATTTTTAAAAGACATACTATACAATTCCAAATGATTATTTTCTGTCCATTAACCAAAAAAAAAAAAAAAATAAGAGTTTTTATTATTATCTTAAATATTGCTATGATCTACATATAATATTATATTCTTCTAATTTGAGCAAATAAGAGGTAAAAAACATAAATAATAATAACTTTTCAGTTTTCTGTTAAATGTAAAACTATCAATTTTGTTAAATCTCTAATTACTAATTAGTAGTTAAAATACATAAGTATAAATGTATAAATAATAATTAGATTTAGCTTAAGTTTATCTAACACCTGAATCAATATTATATTCCGGATCACTTATACCTAATAAAAACATAACAGGATTTTAAATTGGAATTCATTAAGTATAATTTACTTTTATTAAATAACTGTACCTATCAGCTATTCATAACATAATTATATTTAATTAACTTCCTTAGTTAAATTAATTAAATAATTATAATAAGACTCATCTATATATTATTTACTTAAGCCTTAAACTACGTTTGTACCCGAATAAAAATCCGTTTTAATTAAGCTACTTAACCATTTTCACTATATATCTGCAGGACAAGTACGTCAATTTAATTTTACATTATTCAATAAACATCCGTTGACAAATGATTAGCTATTATTATTTAAGAAATGTATAAAATAGGCTTTACCCAAATATATATAATAATATAAATATAAGATACAAACATAGCTCAACCAACGAAAGGTCCATGTCCATTTCGTTTTGACATTCTTTCTCAAAAAAAAAAAATTAAATTACGAATAAAACTCGTTCGTTTATAGTGCGGTACAGACTAACGAGTAGCGACTCGAAGGACAAGGGCATTAAAAATGGCAGCTTGTGGTCCTCGGTTTCCGGGGGGAGGGGTGGGAGGAACGAAAAAAAGACTACTTATACTGACTTTCAAGCTACGGTGCAACACATCTATCGTGATCGGCAGGGATCCGGACGCGTATTTTTAGCACTAAGAAAACAATAGCCCGTCGCTGACAGGACATACATCATTGTCACCAAGCGCAAGCAGCCGCAAGTGCACCAAAAATAGACGAACATGTGATCGAGGGTCACCTAATCGATTTTCTCCGGATATCCACCCAATACCGATGTACCTTATAATATGTCCATGTCGTTGGACATCGACCTTTTTATCGTTTGTTTTGTGTATTTTTTTGACGTCGTGAAACCGGAAACTTACGGCTTTCACCCCTATCATTTCATCCCACGTAAGGCCGATACGAGACGTCGAGAACTTGAGCTTACGATAGACGGATAATAGCTATATTATAGTAAGGTGACGGGCAGGTAATAAATTACTATACAAAAAGGATATATTGAATATATAATAAAGTCGAGTCTCAATAACTAGAACCTCGATAACTCGAAAACCCTCGAATTCGGAGTCTTTTTTTGCCCCCTGAAGTGTTGATAAGTAATATTTTAAGTATTTAGCTCGAAAAATACATTGGTTGAATTTTTTTTTTATTACCATAGAGTTTCAAACTATAAAATGTATATTACCTATGCTTGGTCTGAATGAATGTCTGATACAAAAGCAGAACGATAATGTATAATATACCAACATAAATTATATTTCAAATATATAATATTAGTGATATGTATGCAGGTATTTTTCTCCTATTTTGCCCTCCAACTGACAACTCGAGCACAATAATTGTGCAATTATTGCAGACACGTATCATTCGGAAAATAATATATTGTACATTTGTACTCAAATTTTGTGCACATTAGCACATTAATAACACGGACGACTCTAACACAATTTGTGATCATTTGTGTAGGGCTCGACGAACAGACGATCCAGGGCCGGATTTACGCCTTGGCTGGCAAATTTTTGAGGGCGAAAAATTTTGCAAGAAATCGAAAAAAAAATGTATTATTGTTTACTAGAATTGATAATTACTACTGATCTAATTTGTTTATAATAAAATAAATTTATTAGTAATAAATACTACATTTTTTTTCTTGGGATAGGAGCGGCATATTTAAAAGGGCATAGGGTGGCACCTGTTCTAAATCCGGCATTGAGACGATCGGTTGGTCTAGCGCAGGTCCATGTCCTCCCGAAAATCCGATAAAATATCTCCACAGCCACTGCCAAATTTCAGAGTGAAATTCTGGTGGTACTTGGGGGATCACTATAAACCGTCCAAAATTATATTATTATTATTTTTAACGTTTGGTGTTACGCAATCATATATTATTACAGTATGCCATTTACTACTGTTTATTACAATTTATTTTTATTATGTTTCAGAAGAACGCAATCGGTAAAGTTGCAGCTGCGGAGGCCACCTTGAAAACACTCGACGGACACCCACTCGGGGTCATCGTCACTAAAGTGGCAGCAGCGGACGAAAAAGACGGAAACGAATATTTTCCGTCGACGATAAGTTATAAATTATAATATACATAGATATATTATGAGAATTCCAAGTATATAAGAGATGTGATAATTAACGTTTAAGATGATTTTATTCTTATTATTATTCTGTTGTAAATATTTTGTTGTACATTTTTTGATTGACGGCCGTCTACGCCGTCGTCTCGGACGTGGCTCTGGCTATTCGCGTGTGCACAATACGCGCTTTAAGATCTTGGCCACCCTTCGTGGCTTGTTCATTTTATACATAAAACCCACTATTTGTTGTTCAGCGGTAAACATAGAGAGTCGGTATCGTTATTAATATAATATATATAAATATAATATAATATATGGCGCAACCGTTCTGCATGGTTACCTCTATATTTATTTAAATTATACCATTTTTATTTATATACTTATAAATCGCGTAAACGATAAAAATATCGTTTATTGAAATTATTTTGTATTATATTATATATTTTTATTATAATAATTTGTATTTGTTTTTTTTGTAACACATAATGTATTGGTTTTCTATTCTATATAATATGCACCACACACATGATCATTTAAATATACACTCGTATACGCTTATTATACACATCGCGAAACCCGTATAGATAGTATATTTAACTATATTATAATAAATTATGAGTTGGTGTAAGACTTAGCGCGGGCCGCGGAGTAGCATTTTTATTTTATTTTATTTTATTTTATTTATACTATTGTTATATTTATAAACATAAATGCTGTTCACTCCGGTCGCGCGTATTCTATAATTTCGGCCAATTTTTTTTACCTTATTTTTGTCAAAAAAAAATAAAAATTGTCTTATTTTTGTATACAATAATGTTCCTTTATGTTATGTTGTTGGACCAGTTGTGTGTATCTGCGTAAATGTATGAGTGTGTGTCTGTGTGTATGTCATGTTTTTATTTGCATAAGTGTGTATAATATACTATATGAATACAAAATATATAATATGACTACATAGAAAAAAATGGTTTTATTTTTTTCATCTTGCTAAAAGGTATTTTTACTCTAATTAGTTCTTACATATAACATATAATATGTAGGACCTAAAGTTCGCAATCACAAAATTCCTTCTGTCACATTGAAGACCCGAAGAAAATATTGCTCGATAAAAAGTTTATGTTTGTTATGGCATTTTCCATGTTAATAATAAATAGTATAATATAGTATATAAATGTATAATATTATATATTATATACTCATAGTAGATACTATGTATCTACGAATGTTGTTGCGTTTTTACGGTAGGAATAGTAAGTCTTCAGAATGATATAAATGATGCAATGTATCTTATTTGTCTTGTCTTGTCGTTAGCATATATATATGATATATAATATATTACTATATACTATTGCTTGGAATTCATTACGAAATTACATGTACTTATCTATTGTCTTTTTGTCATTAAATCGGCCATGGAGATTTAATCGAATACATACAGAGCAACAAAGGTAAAACTGCAGTTTTATATTAAAAAGTGTCATAATCAAAAAGGATTAATTAATTAATTACCTATTCGATGGACATAATAATAATATTATAGGTATTAATGTATTATCTATATTGCAGTTTATAGATATATCCTCATAAATAACATAATAACAAAATAATACATTTATGCTTATACAATTAAAACCTTATGAAATCGATGGACTCCAAACAATAAAAACAAAATTACATAATATGATTTTGAAAATATTAAATATTATATGACAATATAATAGCATAACATGTATATTGTAATAAATGGTTTTAACAACAAATTATTTATTTATAGTATGGAAATAAAAACAAAAAAGTGATTTTATGTCAGAATTTACTGCGGGAAAATATTTTACATTTAATTAATAAAACGGTCTAGACTATAATATGTGTATTGTGTAATCTATTTTAACTGGAATTTATTGCATGTATAAAGAAGCTATGTACGATTACTCTTAGTCTACAACAGCGGTTTAATACTGCAGTGATTGCAAGAAAAAAATTAAGGCATATATATTATTTTATAATAATTAATAGTTATATAATACAAAATAAATAAATTCCAGATAAATAATACCTACACATTAATTATATATTACAATAAAATTATGTTCAAACATTGTTTAAATGTTTTTAACATTTTATTGGTCAAATACATAAATGTAGGTACTTTTTATATTTGTACCAAATATAGATGACATTTTCACTGAATATATTAGCAATTTTTATGCACCATTAATATAGACACAATTATTTTTTACAGACATATTAAATTCAAATTTGGACAAAAATACAAATAAGAACCAAGAATAACGATTTTTATATTATTAACTATGTTGTTGTAATTTAAATTAAATTAATTAAATTAATAATTAATTTAACCTAACAAACTAATGCCTAATAGTAAAAGAAATTACTTTAATCACAATAATATCATCAAATATATTTAGTAATATTATAGGCTGACAGACCGTAATTATCGCTACAGAGTCTCGTTAAGAGGATGTCAGTGCAATATTTGTTAAGTTTTTGAGTTATTTTATGCCCATATGCATAGTCAATTTTTGTATCACATAAGATATGTTAAGCTATGACTTATGTGACACACAAATTGACTATATCATACGGATATTAGAGTTGTAATCCTATTACAACAGTTATAGAAAATAATATTTTTGAGGGTATGACTTATGGGTTTTATATTTTATTATTATTTGACTTTGTATTTGAATTTCAAAATAAAAAAAAAAAATGTTTGTAAATTTAAATGATGTTTAAATTATTTTGAAACAATATATTTAGATAACTCAATAAGTCATACCCTCAAAAATATTATTCTCTATCGTTTTTGTAATGAGTGATTTTACTCCAAAATTATAAAAAATAATAAAAAAAATAATTCAGGGATGATGCATTTTGTCTATGATGCGCGTAAACCACAGAGAAAACAAACAGTGCTCTGGCATACTCTTAAATGCATTCAAGACCATGGTATAACAAATCTAAGCATTTACCAAATTTGAGAAACAGTCTTGCAGAATACTTATTTGTTCCTTATAGCCAATACTGCCTGATTGTATAAAACATTGTTTGTGACTTATTATCCAATATTTAAGATGGCTAATCCGGAATCCCCCTACCTAGTTTTGCCTATCCCTATCATATAACAATATTTGTATAATTTGCTCTAATACTCAAGACCGTTAATATATTCAATATTAGTATTCTATTTCGATTTCTTTGTGTTTCGTCAATGAATTACTTAGGTACCGCGTTTTAGCGTATAGACAATAGAAATTATGACATTAAACATTTTCTAAAGTATAGAAATCATCAGGTATTTTTAACTTCTTCAATTAAATATTTTAATTTAATGTAAACCGAAAATCATATTTCCAAATGAAAATATTTATGAGAATTATAACTAAAATTCCATGAGTATTTTTCTGGTATTTATTTTTGAGTTTCCATATTATTTATAATTGTAGTTTCTACATTTACATAAATACGATAACATTCAAATTATGTAAAATAAAAATAAAAAATGTCTGAAACTCGTGTAGAGATTTTATAACTAATATTACTGTAGTTCTATTATAAACAACTAACAATAAATTAATAAAATCAGTTGTTATATTTAAATTTCAAACATATTATTATATACAACAAATTTAACTTTAACATAGATTATTGTCAAAAATAGCAACTTTTATTTTAATAACTCATATCTGAATTCCGACTAATAATATTTTAGTTTCTAAAAATATTGTGATAAATAAAAAGTGAAAAAAACATCTGACTTATTTGATAGGTATTCAAATCGTGACTGGCAGGATTGTTTTGTTGACGGATAGATGGAAATTACTCGTAGACGTAGTCACGTAGAACAAGTTATAGGTATAAGTACTAGCACTGGTAACTCATAGGGAATAACGTAAAATGACAATGTAGAAAATTATATGTGACACAATCGTGTAAATATTAGTCATTACAAAAATAATATGGGTATTATACATATTATCATAAATAATGATAAAATAATAATTATAAAATTACTGATTTATTTCGATTTTAAAACAATTTTTTTAATAACCAGGGATCACTTCATATCTAAAGAAAAAAAATATTTTCGTGTCATACAGACAGATGATGATAACGATGTCATAAAAGATCTAACATACTTTTCTCGATTTACACGTAACTCATCGGTGTCGTAAGCGATTTCCCAAAAAATAAGTAACATAATATTATGGTTCATGGAAATGATTAAAGTAAACATTAGTCAATATAAATTTTTTAAAAACCATGCTACATAAAGTATAATTATTAAAAACAATTAGAAATACGAACAAACAGTTTATTAAAAGTGGTTAACGCTCAACTGTACACTAGGTAACGTGTGTGTCACTGAAATGGATGTGTTAAATTTTAATTCTATGGTATAAAATCATTCTAAATGACAAACGTTTCTGACCGAAAACGGTCTGTCAGCCTTTATTCCGAAGTATATTTTATGATATAGTTTCTATGAAAGTAATAATGTATTTTACTATTAGTAATACAGTTGGTTAAATTAATTTGTTCAAAAAACCTTGCATTTTAAATTGTCATTATGTATATAAAATATAATAATTCCCCCGTAAACTTAGAAGCATTACCAACAGAAGAGTTTTAGCCAACCTTAACCTTTTCAATAAACTTGTAAATGGTTCTATTAATGCCTGAGCTTCTTGCAGGGGTGAATTCCTAGCAGATTATCCAGGTTATCTGTTCCTTACTATGTTCCTCGACTGTCGAGGCTCGACATAACACAAATTATGGACGTAACCACCCTATTTACCGAATGATGCAAATAGCAAACGATAACTTCTCTATGTGTGATAATACTTAAATTTAATATTCAATGTATGTTTGTTATATTGTTCCAAAATCGTTTCAAAACTGTGCCTTGGGCATTAGCCCGTAATGGACTGTACAATAAAGAAATAAATAATAATATATTTTAAAAGTTTTAATATAATATAAAAAAAATATAATATAATAAAATAATATTTTTAAATTACAACAAAACTAACTTTAAATAATTGTTATTCTTCATTTAATATCTAAATTTTAATTTAAAATATCTATAAAAAAACTTTTAGTATATTATTTTCAGATTATATGGGCTATTGGAATGATTTTATATTCATAAAATATGTACAATGCCACTTCGGTTGTAGGTCAAAGAGTTTTGGAATGAAAACATTGAATACGATTGGTGTTTTTGCGGAACCCCATAATTGGATAAACTATGTCTAAATTGGTTTAATTAAAAGTTTATAAATTAGTATATAGTTTAATTGTTATGTTTTTTGTGGATTGAAAGTTAACGGAGGCGGACGCGATCATTCAAGTAAAGGAGTTTAATTAAAGGAGCATGGATGTGAAGTCCAGGTAAGACGTTGCTATGTTGGTCTACAAAAATAATACGATGAGCATAGTTGTACTATACATTTTTAATGTGCAGATTCGTGAGGAACTTCACACCATTCATGTAAAAGACTTATTCCAGTAAAATTTAATAATATGCATGATGATCAAAATACTACAAATAAACACATATTTTGTTTTTTTAAATATCAAATTGTCTGGTTGGGATAGTGTAGTATAAATAGTTTAGTTCAGTTATAAACTATAATAGGGTCGCGGTAAAAAATCTAACACTAATAGAATTCATACATTCCAAAATATATCGCTCCGACGATTGTCCAATGCTCCACCCTATGTCTCTTAACCTAGCCCTTCATGACGATCTCCATATGAGAACAATAGAAGCGGAAGCACACATTTTCTACAAACGTTTCCATAAGCGAGTTACACTTCCAAGAAATTCTAACCACAGATTAAAAAGAAAGTGATGCCGTCTCTAGAAAAAAAAAATAATTATCATTAGTCAAGAGCCAAGAATGGGTGGCTGCTTATTCACAACATTTATGTTATTCTACTTTTACTTTTATCATATACAATTATTGTGCTAAAACTAGTATAGATTGTTTACGTCAAATAAAAATATTAAAAAAATGTTTTTATTTATTTATTCTTTGAAAATGTTTCAACACACCAGGTGCTATTACAAATATATTTACAATTATAATTTAACCTTTACATTTAAATTGATGATAGTAATAGATATGATATATTAGTTCATGGTAATAAGTTTGAGTTTATGTTATATGTGATAATAATAGTAATAATAATAATTTATACAATATAATATAATATTAATAGTATTGGTTTATTCTTCATCTTCTGATGAAGGCTCTTCGTTGTCCGTTGGGGGTATGTCTTGGGGCAGTCGAGGTTTTAGCCGTCTATTTTGGGTTTTGTTTCCTAGTCGCGGTAGTGACGGCCGCCGTCCGATTCTTTTAACTTAGCATGGAAGTTTTTGAATTGGGTTTTTATCCAGGTACTTATTAAGGGTACTCCAGTGTCGTTATGAATTTGGCGATTCCTCATTAACCATGGTGCTTTAAGGGAGATCCTGAGGAATTTGTTTTGGAGAGTTTGGATTTTTTTAATTTTTTTGGGTGAGGCTGCCGCCCAAACAGGGCAGGAATATGTTAACAGCGGTCTGATTATTGAGGTATATATAGAAGGAGTGATGACTTGATTTGTAGTGTTGATTTGTAGCTTACTAGAGGGTAAAGAGTTCTCATCCTTGTATAGCTTTGTACGAGCTTTTTTTTAATATGAATTTTCCAGGTAAGTTTTTCATCTAGGTGGAAACCCAAGTATTTGACTGCGTCGTCTTTTTTATTCCATTGTATGACCTGGTTGTTTATGTGGATATCTTTAGGATTGTTATATCTCTTAAGAGTGAATATTTTAACCTCACTTTTTGTTGGATTTAGATTCAGTTTCCATTTCTGGAACCAGGTAGTTACTTCATTTAGCGAGATTTGTAGGTTTTGGATTGCTAAATCTAAGGAGCTGTCTTGTGTGAGAATTGTCGTGTCATCCGTAAACATTGCTAATTGAGAGTTGAGGGGAATTGGGATGTCATGGCAATAGATATTAAACAGAGTAGGTCCCAAGACTGATCCTTGGGGGAATATAAAAAAAAAAAAATATAAATAAATAAACTTTAATTGTAAATGCCTATTTAAAAAAAAATATATTTCTAAATTATTTCAAGATTTTATAATACTTATTGAATATATTGTATATTTGTAAGCGTTTTTATGTTGTGAATCGATTTTTCTTAATAGGTATGGTAAATAGTACTCAAGATATGAATCAATAAATTCATTCTAGAAAATGTAATATAAACTTAATAATATATCGTTGTCCAATGCAACTTTTCTAATTAAAATATTTAAATTATAATGTTATTTCTTGCCAGGTGGCAATGCGGGAGCCTTCCTACTCTGAAATTAATGTTATTTTATGTCAAATATTATTTATGTCACCACACTTACTTATTATGCCTTATTGTATAGATTGTAAATATATATTTTTAAATATATAAAATTAAAAAATGTCGATACTTTATTGAATTATTAATTAATATTTCATCTTTAATATTATATTAAAAAAAAAAACATAGCAATTTTTATTTTTCAGTGAATAACTAACAACATGGGACCGAAAATAATAATCATACTAATGACAGTTATAACTTATAAGTTAAATGTGGGTGTTGCTGAATGGAACTAGTCCAAATGGATGGATCCTTGAATGGGGCAAAGTCCCCTAGTAATTATGAATATATTTTTTTATGCTATTAATTATAAATCAATTTGTCATTTTTTAATGAAAATATTGTTTTATTTATAATAATATAGTAGCTATTTTTAGTGCAAAAGTGCATTCTCATTTATTCATTTTTTACTTCATAAATATCATAAATCGTAACACTAATCATGTGTAACTTGTACTGATTTTACCCATAAGTACCTATATTATGTAGTTAGTAGTTATATATTCTATAATCTATATTATATAATATGACTATAGCAACTATATCCTATCCTAAATGGCTACGTCATATGTTTTGTTTGAAGCGATTTTCTTAAGATTACTTTTTAATGTGATTTACATAATTGCATTAAACATTTAAACATGTATATGAATTGATAAGATATATTGTATACCTACGTCATTAATCAATATATCAACAGAAATACATTGACCGTGAAAAAATAATAAATCAACAAATTTACAATTAATGCTACCTATAATATAATATTCATATTCATATCTAAATATTATCAATTAATATTCGTCTGTAACTGCGATCAATAAAATGTGTCTTTGATAACCCTATACATTTTTAAGTTATATCTAAATTATTTTATTTTGCTTGATATGTTTGTATATTATGATGTTTATATAAAATTGTTATTTATTGAATATGCATAAGGGATAGCATATTTCATTTTCTACCACCAAAAATGTCGAATGATTTACATGCGTATTTAAAATTAAATTTTTTTATTACCACTGCGAGTGAATAATATGGTTTCGTTGCGATGTGTCTTGCCAAGCTTACAATGCCAATGTACATTAGAAAAATTATTAATTTACCTACTTTCATAATAATTGAATAAAAAAATATTTAAACCGTCAGCACTAAGCCTAAAAAAATACTTTTTGCTCAGAAACCTTAGATCCACCATGTGTTAAAAATGTTTTCATATTAAATATTTTATTTATAATCATGTTTCCCGGGAACTACTAAGTAATATTAAACATGCAGCTTAAGATATATATGTTCTAGATATTTTGTATATATATACATTGATAAATTATAATATATTATGCACAAGACTATATTTACATTACAATAATATGCACAAAATTATATTTATTTTATTTAATAGTTAATATCATCACGCACTGTGTGATTTCGTAGAATCGTTCAGCCGAGCCGAACCCTCGTTTCCGGAAGAGTTAACTGCCAGTTTTTCTATACAACTTTTACGCCATGTGACTAGTATATTTCGATCAGTCAGTTCTAATTATAATCAACAGATGTACAAATTATATTGGTGAAAAAATACGAGCAAATAATAAGTTATTTCGTATTTATCTTACATACTGCTGCTGTAATCTTGCACTTTGTGAAAATAAAAGTCATCCAGCCGGCATAATAGCAATCTAGCCGGTCTGTAGTTGTCTGGACGGTGGACAGTGGACACACACATACACACACACACACACACACACACACACACACACACACACACACACACATAGTACTCGATATATAATACATGTTAATGCAGTTAAAACACAAGTAGGTAGAAAGGTATTTAGATTTTTGCCTTGTGCAGGTACGTCGACAATTTATTATTTTACCATACGGTCAGCCCCATTTGCGGCCTGCACTTCAATGGCGCATATACCTACGCGTTACAAGTGTATTATATTATATTATAGCATATACCTACAACACATAAATTTATTTATTCACCACTAAAGCAGCTATGTCTCGTTAAAATAGTAACGCCGATTATAATATAATCACGCGTGGTTTAGGTACCTATAATGATTGTTTTTCACATGTCTACCAGTAACGTGTACGGTATAATATTGATATGTTAAACAATTGAGAGGAAAATATAATATTATTTTGTAATCAAAATTTACTGCAAATGTGTTCGATAGAATTCTAAAAAAGAGGAAATAATTAATGCAACCGGTTTTCTCGTATTCCTAATAAAAACTAAACTATATAATATAATATATAATAGACATTAAAATATTACAAATACGAAGTGATGTGATCAACTAGTACACATATGTACGTTATAAATATTATTATTACCTATTAGGATTCAGAATTCATATAACTAATAGATATGAGGTATAATATAGGTATTTGCAGCTCTACCCTTCATCACCAAACGTCCATGGCTTTTAAATAGTATTAATTTTAGAACATAATTATAATAATAATATAATATACCTACCTACCTATTTTTATGTACTTACTAAAGTGTAGTATGATAATATTTTATTTCATTCGTAATTTAACTGGTTTCTTTATTGTGCATATTATTTTAGAATCCACGTGGGAATAATATTAATATGAATAAAAAGAATACTGGTTTTTAGATAAATTTAGATTTATTTGTTCATATTACACAATAATAATATAACTGCTTTATTAAAAAACCTGCAAATATTTGCTTATTTATTTTGGAAAAAAAACTCGTATATTGGGAGTGTTATGCCTAAGCATATACTTTTGAAATTGGTTATATTATGTACTTATACAATTACAAAATATTCAGTTAAATAAATAAGCAGAGTAAGTTCAGAGTAATTATTTAATAATTTATTGACATAATATTACTAATATCCCATTGTTCATAAATAGTAATTTTTAACAAGTGACTAATTGGATTAGGTAGGTACTTGCTTTATTTGTCTGTTATTACCTAAATTATCGTACTATCGTGGAGTGCGATTTATTTTGCGTAATCATTAGTTGTTGTTGAATACATGCCATATAAAAATTATACTAAGATTTTTAGTAGGTGGCCATAACTTAAAAATTATAATATTTATGAAACATAAAATTATTTTATTATTACTGTCTATAATATATTATCTGCCATTAAAATACGTCAATATAGTATAGTAAGTATTATTAATTAAAAACTAATGATTATATACTCACAATAAGTGAGTATAGTTTATGTTTATATAATTATTATATAAGTAATAAGTATAGTAAGTTTATGTTCAAACAAAGAAGGAAAAAATTTATACACAATATCAACATCTACGATGTATTAAAAATTAGCTTCAGTCAAAATAATGGTAAAATCAAAATAATTTAACAACAATATGGTCAAGGAAATTAGTAAGTACCTATAATAGTAAGACGTAATTGTATAATATTTAGGTACCTATATAATTACATGTATTATTAAGTGTTTCTTGTTAGTTGTTAACAATGTGATTTCTGGTGGGGCGAAGGATTCACTGCTTAGATAAATTAATTTTTTGGAATCGTCTCCTTTTTTCCTACCTATCCTTTATATTATGACATTATCAGTATTAAAAACGAACAAATAATATTTAATAACAATTACTAAATTAAAATAGTTTAACAACCATTGTCCACTTTTCTTATTAAGTTTAATCTGTGAAATAATAACTACATTTTTCAACAGCCATTTTTTTCCAACAATAAATATTTAACAGAAATTATATCAAAATATTACAAATATTTTTTATGAGAAATCAATGATATAAAGTGTGTAGTGCGTGGACAATTTTCAGGTACCAACTTTACTATAACGAATGAAAAAACACAAATTTACATTAGATAATTTACTTATAAAAATGTCTTTTGAATTAAACTTGAATAATATTAATTTGATATAATTCCATTAAAAAAAAAACTTATGATAACACTATAACCTCTAACTGTTTCAATTATATTCTTTATGTACTTATTATAACTATGCATATTTATCATGCAAATTTATATAATAATATGTAAATACATTGTTATAAATTATTATTTTCAGTAGCTGGTTATTAACTACAACTTTGGATGAAAGATACTGATTGATCTATATTATATAATATCTATGGATTGTCACTTTTCGAAGCATTGTATGATTGTAATGACTAATGATATTACGTGAGCCTAATATTATAATAATAAATAATGCAATGGAATTCTCCTTATATAGTAATACAGCTCTCTAGGTCATTCTGCAGTGGTTTTCTAGGTTTTTTAACCGTTCTTTGACATTTTGATGGAAATTTCTTTTAATTAAAATTATCAAAACATGTTGAAATTAAAATTTAATATTGTTTTAGGCATTATTAGTTATTGTTTAATTCGTTATAATTGTATTATGTAATATGTAACGCGTTCAGCTAATATAATAATTATTGTGATTAGCTGTTAATGGCTTGTGTTATTTAAAGTGAACCAATTTTCTGAGAATATTACATCTGTAAAGACTTTGTTACATTATTATTGACTACCTAATGACTTGTATCAGTATTAAAGAATATAATTATCATCCTTGCAAGTAAAAAACATAATTCTTAACGTTTGTTGGCTTAATTCTCAATTGTCAGGAGAAATGAATCTCAGTTGATATTATGCAGTACCTATTTTGAAAAATTCAACACTATGGAATCTTTACCTTTATTTTACTTCTTAGCTTGTATTGTTATTTACGAAATATCTACTCCATTCTAGTACCTAGATATTAGCTTAGTATTATTTTCAAAGATCATCCAAGATATTCACATCACTAATAACACGCAATATCATTCCATATGTATTTGTTTTTTAAAAGTATTTTACTTGATTTGATATAAAATACATGAAAAGGGTAACTAGGCAATAGGTACCTATTTATACTTTGAAAACTAATATAAATGAATAATGTATAAAGCCATAACAAGTCAGAACATAGAAACTTTGTTATAATAAGTCTTAAACGTATAAAAACAATAACAAAGAATTAAAAACAAAACATTAATATTGCGTATAGTTAATGATTCAGCCATTTCAAAGATAGACATATACATTTACATTTTAATGTTTTCATTCATCATTAGACAATTTTATTAGACACGTGATGAATATATAAATATATAGCTAACAATTATTTTAAGCTTAATATTGTACATTACTTGTTAAATAGTTTTAATTTATTAACCATTTATATTATTAATTTATATTTAATAATAAAAAAAAAGTTTAAAATAGAAAATTAGAATCTTAAAACTTGGGTCTTACATATTATTTAATATTTTTTTTTTTTTTTATCCTAATTGGTTTTTAATATTTACAAAGATTTAATTGGTGAATAAATTAATAATTTAATTTTAAAATTGAACATAATAATTATAGTAGGTATCAGTTTTATTTGTATCTCATCAATCCATCATTCCTGCGTTATATAATTCCTATTAATTGGATTTTTTTTCACAGAGTTTATACAGATTATAATATTTTCATTCTTTCTTAGACCATGCCTCGTGCAAGGTGTTTCCTAGAATTGAAATTAAACACGAAAATAACTTATACAGTTATAACGCCATAAAAATATCGTAGTATTATTTTCAACGAACGAATCGTGTGACAGTCTAATATTATAAAATATGGATCAATAATAATGAATACAAATATAATTAAATACTTATTGTATATAAAATACGTGTGCTTTCAACGTCCACGTGGAGCAAATAAATGGTTTTTACTTTATATACGTTAATTTTACTCGGCACGTGACAACTCCAGAAGCTATAATTTTAGGGTGACCATTGAAGTGAATAAATCAGGCATGACCAACCTTCAAAGTTATTGATCTCTGGTGAGAAAATAACTTCTAATTAAAATGTATTTATTTCAGGTTCACTGTTTTTATTTAAAACGCATAGGTACCTATATACTTATAATTTTCCAATTTGTCTGGTAGAATTTTAAAATATTAGGTAGGTATATTAATTGTCTTCGTCTTTCTCTTAAACAATTATTCAGTGATCTAAAATAATTACGTTGAGAAATAATTATTTATTATATATTATGCGTATTTCCATTTAAATTTTTTATAAAAATATCCTCACATTTTACTAAAATTTGAACCATAACTAAATTGTAATTGGTATTGGCCAGTAAAACGAGTACAATGCATACCAAACCTCTCAGTTAAGGGGCGGTATAGATTGCATACGGAATAATAGCTTTTAATTCTAACATATTGTAAGAATCCAAGAAATTCGATTTTTTTATTTAAATGACCCTTTTATTTTGAATTTCTGATTCCTTAACAATATATTCAGGATTTTAAGTGTTGACATGAAGTAGTTGCGAAAATAAATACAAATAATAAATGATAATACGGTCCGTCAAAAATATGTTTTGGCAAAATTTAACGTTGATAAAATTAAATACAATTTTTATAGACATAAGATAGCTGAGTCATTGAACCTATGACTAATATTCAAAATAACCTTCATCAATCATTACACATTTTGGGTTCCATTTTCGTAATGTTTCTTTATGTTAGAGCGTGTGTGGGTATCCAATTTGAACACTAAATCGTCTGCACTCAGTACTCAGATTTATCACCCACTGTATGTTGTTAGAATATCCAACTCGTAACGGATCGGTATATAGAATAAAAGAAAGATCAAAGCAGCTCTATAATGGTCTAAAAGACTAAATGGTTAAAGACGCGAACGTTTTATAATATGTATAATAATTATTTTAAATTTATGATTATAGTCTTGTCGTATATGGACTTATGAGCAAGTCAGTGGGTTTCTACGCGATATATATAAAAAAAAAATGATAATAGCACTGTAACAAAACAGTGTAAACTGGCATCGAACACGGGCTCAAGTGTAGAATGGGTTGAATCGTTTATTTCTTTTTCCGATCTTTCTTCCTACGGATCAAGATTGGATCGAGAACAAAGGTATTTCACAATGTTTTTAGCTATTTATTTGTTTTCTGTTGTAACAAATATAAGAAACCTGTGGTACGCTACAATAATTATGTAAAATATGACTTTATCAATTTTTAATGCTATAATATACATTATGTATAAATGTATACGTGCACCGGGCAATAATATGCAATATTGACTAAATTAATTTCAGTCACAGAGAAAATAACAGATTATGAAATGTTTAAAAGACAATTAATATAAAAGAAGTACTTTATATGAACACTATAAAACCTGATACAATTATTATTCTCTACATTATGTAACTAAACCTCCTACATTAAAGAAATAATTTTATTGCAGTCTAAGACTATAATAGTATAATGTAACATGTTATATTAGTATAGTTGGCACATTAATAATTAATATTAACTAGGTAATTTCTTTGAATCTAATTAGGAATAAACAACGCATTAAGACGTAGTCATATTTTCCATTGTTTTTTCCACCAATATGATTAAGTATGTCAAATAGCTATAACCAGGGCTCGTTACTTCATGCACTAAAAAATGCATAAATAAGTATGCATTCATGCACTAAAAGTTGTCAAAATATGCATTAAAATATGCACTAAAAAGTTCGAAAATATGCATTTATATGCCCTCACATTTTTTAATCATTCATTTAAAATATGCATTATGTAAAAAAATCAAGAGAAAATTTTAAAATAATAAGAATTAATCCATAAATTTAAAAAAATTCAAATTCCTCCACAAAATTTTGCAAACAGCCCGCAACTATTTGTTTTTCTTTCGGAATTGTTTAAATAAAATATGAATAATGTGTACAGTACCAATACCTCACATGAAAACACTAAAACAGGAAATTTAATGGACAAAC
>NC_042496.1:4867397-4870027 GCF_005508785.2 Acyrthosiphon pisum | reverse complement strand
TAATTCTCCAACTAACAATATATACAAGTTAAATTACTAATTGACAAATTTTTGTTGGATCACCTTCCAAAGCCAAAGGCTGTGCTGGAGGTGAGAGTTCATGCAATTACAATATTAAATAAACATATCAAGAACATAACATAAGAGAAAAAATAAATAAATAAAATAGATAATAAACAGTATAAGAAAGTAATAGTGAAATTACAATATAATTATTCAAAATAAAATAATATAAACTATAAGCAATTTAAATCAATCTAAGGTATTTAATCCTAAAGACATAAGTTTTCTTTTTAATTGTATAAAATTATTAAATTCATGAATGCAAATTTTATATTTAATAGAAAAATTAATAAACACAAAATATGGTCCTGACTGACAAAAAGTAGTTCTTAGTTTAGGCAGGGATAAATTAATATCTTTAACAAATCGTGTGTTATATTTATGTGTAGGAGTATTAATTGTGTTAATATATTTAAAAACAACCGCAAAAACATGTATTATATGAAGAGACTTTATATTTAAGATTTTACATTCATTATATAAGAAAGTTGTTGGAAAGAGTCTTGGCTTATTGAAGATATATTTTACAAGACAATTTAATGTTGTAGTTAATTTTTTAATATGAGTTTGATAAGAGTTACCCCAAAATGCTATACCATAAGACACTATTGATTGCACTAGAGATTTATAAACTATTGTTTTAACGTTAACAGTTAAAATATTTTTCAAACATTTAAATACGTAAAAGAATTTTCGAACTGACTTTATTCAATTATCTATATGGACATTCCATTTTAAGAATTCATCAAAATGTATACCTAGATATTTTACAGAGGATGTTTTATTTATTATAGGACAGACGTAATTATTTACTTCTCTTTTACAAAATACAGTGTGTAAAATTAATTTATCAAAGTTTAAGTTATTATTATTATTTTTTATTCTAAAATGTACGAAGTTGGATTTGGTAAAATTAAGTTGTAATGAATTATTAACCAGCCAATTCTTAATTAAATTAATACCAATATATTGGCTTAATGTTTTAATTTATTTAGACAAGAGTTACTAACAAGGAAAACCGTGTCATCAGCAAAACACAAAACCTTACCTCCTAAATTTAGGCTAAGCAAACCATTAATGTATATTATAAAAAGTAGTGGCCCAAGAACAGTCCCTTGAGGTACAGAATAATTAACTAATAAGTCATCACTATAAAGGTCATTAATTTTAACCTTTTGGTATCTATTACTAATAAATGATTCTAATAGTTTTAATGGAACTCCTCTTATTCCACAGTATTCAAGTTTTTTTAACAATAAATTATGATCTACAGAATCAAAAGCTTTTTTCAAGTCTAAAAATATACCAACAACATGCTTTTTTAAATCAAGATTGTCATATATAAATTTAGTAGCACAATATAATGCATCATTTGTAGATAGATAATTCCTGAAACTAAATTGATTATCATTAAAAAAATTATGTTCATTTATTAGAAAGTTAACAAGTCTGGTTTTAATACATTTTTCTAGAAGCTTAGCGATAGTCAAAGTAAGAGTGATTGGTGTATAATTATTACAACTTCTTATATCTTCTGTTTTATAAAGCGGAATAACTATTGATTTTTTAAAGCTAGATGGAAATTCACCTGTTGAAAAGCATTTATTGAAAATAATAGATAAGGGTAATGATATATTAATTGATGTTTTTTTCAAAATAGTATTGGATAACAAACCTTCATAATAAGATGAAAAATCTTTACTTTTCATAATCATACTACTTATTTCCATAGGGTCAATAGGGCTTAGAAATATTGATTTTTCAATAGGACAGTTATGATTAAGTTCCTCAAATGTTTTGTATATAAAACCATCCTCTCTAATATTTGAAGCTATATTGCTTCCAACATTAACAAAAAATTAATTAAAAATATTAGCGATATCTTTTGAGTTATTGATAATCCTACCCGATTCATGATTGATTTCTCTAATGATTATTTGTTTATTAACTTTAGTATTTGAAGCTATTTTTATAAGATCCCACACTTTTTTAATATTTTTGCCAGATAATTCTATTTGTGTTTTATAGTATGCATTTCTAGCAATTTTGGTTAAAATGACAACCAGTTATTATGACCTATTTTCTTTGGTCCCTTGAACGTCATTATAAACGGTTTCTACTGTATATTATTTTCATATTGAAATATAATATAAGATCATGTAATCTTCAGGTAAAATTTAACTATCATTGTGCAGTGTACCTAATACAAATGTAATATTATGTCAAATTTAATTTTAATTTTTTTTTTTATTTATAAACGTACTTACACAATTCGACGTGTTGAATGCAAAATTTTTTAATAGGTACCTAATTAATTTATATTTCAGGGCACATACATTACAGTGATCTACTCAACACATATTGTACAGCAGAGCGACTTGCTCATATTATTTTTATCTGTTATTAAATACAATATTAAAAATATTTTTAACAAGATTGTAAATTGTGTTTATGCAGCTGACTTTTGTTTTTGCTCAATTGTAGATATCCATATGAGAGGAAACTTTTATGACGTGGCATTTCAAACATATTTTGAATGTGTAAAAATAATATATTTACAAATTCTC
>NC_042496.1:4867143-4867347 GCF_005508785.2 Acyrthosiphon pisum | reverse complement strand
TATTTAGACAAGAGTTACTTACAGGAAAACCGTGTCATCAGCAAAACACAAACCTTACCTCCTAAATTTAGGCTAAGCAAACCATTAATGTATATTATAAAAAGTAGTGGCCCAAGAACAGTTCCTTGAGGTACAGAATAATTAACTAATAAGTCATCACTATAAACGTCATTAATTTTAACCTTTTGGTATCTATTACTAATA
>NC_042496.1:4865651-4867043 GCF_005508785.2 Acyrthosiphon pisum | reverse complement strand
GAATGCAAAATTTTTTAATAGGTACTAATTAATTTATATTTCAGGGCACATACATTACAGTGATCTACTCAACACATATTGTACAGCAGAGCGACTTGCTCATATTATTTTTATCTGTTATTAAATACAATATTAAAAATATTTTTAACAAGATTGTAAATTGTGTTTATGCAGCTGACTTTTGTTTTTGCTCAATTGTAGATATCCATATGAGAGGAAACTTTTATGACGTGGCATTTCAAAACATATTTTGAATGTGTAAAAATAATATAATTTACAAATTCTCGTCATAATGATTATATAAAAATTTGTTTGGCAATGAATCGTATCTAAACATCACATAAATGTGGCTTTAAATAAAAATTATCGGTTTCTGTTTTTTAAATATTAATAAGAGAAAATAAACTTTGTTAGGCTTCATGGGAAACGCGCTCAACACAATAAACTAGTCATTACTTATTAGTTATTACTAATAAGTAATAACTACTATAATTGCCCATTTAAGATTGGTATATTTTGGGAAGCATAAACGCATTATTATTATTTCGTATCCTTCGTCCGATCGTCCGAGAGAATGTGAATACTTCGCTTAGACGAGTGTGGTTCACTCTCTAAATTGTATTCATACTCTATTTTTATTTGACCTTTTTCATATCAGATTAAAATTAGAATTTTAATTTTGTTTTAAATAGTGTTAGAAAGATGCGTTTAAAAAATAATGTATTTTGCGTTATTCAAATGCATAAATATTTTAACTTCTATAATTATAATTTTTAAAATTTTGTTTTGATTCTATACCTACAAAATGTAAGTTTTGAAAAAAAAAATTACGTTATACGTCTATTCTATAAAGCGTGAGAGGTTTTTGTGTAAGACATGTTTTTGTATGTATTAAAAAGGGCTCGGACGTCCTTAAAGGTATAAATTATAAATTATTATAAAAGTTCAAAAATAGTACCTATTGCACTACAGCTGCTTCTTGAAATTGTATATTTTAATAAATTGTTAGTTGAAATTTTTTAAAAATGTTTTATAAGATTCATAATGATAATAAAATCTACCAGAAAATATGCTGGAGTAAAACATTCAATCATTTTTACTGCCACTAAACGTATTGCCAAAAATAAAAGAAAGCTCATCATTGCAAAATAGATGCATTCATTGTTCCACTCATAATCAAAAATTGGAACTATACATTTTGGTATTTTTAAATTGGTATATTAAAAACTTATGAGGGGCTTTGATTACATGTACATACATCGCAAGGACTGACTTACGTCTTACATTAAATGTTTAACTTCAAAAACAAATAATGACAGAGTAATATAATACCAATACATCAATATTCATTATAAACCCATGATGTCCAATATATTCATTATGCTATTTCTA
>NC_042496.1:4864426-4865551 GCF_005508785.2 Acyrthosiphon pisum | reverse complement strand
TAGATATATAGATCTATTATTTTTGAAATAAGTATTTGGTAGCATTATACAAATCATATTGTGTAAAATATATTTTTCTTGGTTGTTCATATACTGCCAAATTCTAAAAATTACCTATATTTGATGTTCATGTAAGCGGTAATATATTTATATTGATAATTTATTGCAATATTACATTTTTATTGAGCAAAGAAATTAATGTACATTTATTTTACAATTATGTGTGTTGTTTTAGTAAATTTTTTTATTTTAATTTTTTTATACCTGTCAACTTCTTTTATAGCTGTAAAATGCTTAGGTTTTTAACTTTAAAGGTAGTTTGTGGTAGAAATTTGGATCTAGTTTGTACTTTGGGCGATGAAAAGCTAAAACTTCCTATTACTTTTCAAAATAACTGTGGAATACAAAAAAAAATTAAGAAAAACGAGAATTTTTATCTAAAACTAGTTTAATGTATATTGATCTCGTTTTTTTATGTAACTCAAAAATTAAAACCTAACTGTAAAGACTTTGAAATGTTCACTGAATATTAGTATTCATTAAACATGAAATAATTTTCAAAATATTTTAATTTTTTTTTTGTGTTATTTATTAACATTTGGCATAGGTATTCAATTTTTTTCTGATTTATCTTGATTTTTTAAATCAAAAAGTAACACAATTTAATACAAGGTTTTTATACTTTGTTATTATAGGTGTATTAGCTATTCATATACATTGAATAATATTATTGACAACAATTTTTTTTTTTTATATTGCATGGTTAATAATTGGCGATAAATTCTTGGAAATAGTTGTACTAAACATTTTTTTTTTAATGTAAAAAGGATTTTTAAAACATTTTAAAAACAATAAAATAATATAATTTTGATTTTAATAAAGTTTACAGTATAAAATCAAACATTATTTTATCAGTGTAGTATATATACCTACCTCGTTCATTAAATTATTATTTTAAAAATATATAATCATTAATCATATAATAATAATAATAATAATAATAATAATAATAATATTTATTAATTCTCCAACAAACAATACATACAAGTTAAATTACTAATTGACAAATTTTTGTTGGATCACCTCCAAAGCCAAAGGCTGTGCTGGAGGTGAGAGTTCATGCAA
>NC_042496.1:4804237-4863181 GCF_005508785.2 Acyrthosiphon pisum | reverse complement strand
TAAATTCGTGTTATCATCATGACACATTGACAAAATGCCATAGATATAAAAATATCAGTTATTAATATAATAAATATACAATTGAGTTAAAAACAGTATGGTACAATGGATAAACATAATTTTTTAAATAATATATTAAATATTAAAATAGTAGGTACCTACCTATATAAATAGGAGCACCCGCTGAGATCTAATTGGATATTTTTTTGTTAATTTTGATTTTTAATCAAGATAATATTATATATGCATTTATATTTAAAATATTATTTAATGACTTGTTTATCTGTTTAATTGTAGCGTAAAAAATGTAATAAAAAAAATCATCCAATAATAGCACGGTTAATGTTTTCTTCTAAAAATTCATAATTTAACATATGAAAAAAAATGTTTTATTATTGTTACATTTTTTTAATTTTCTCATAATTTATGGATTAACGACACAATTTTCAACTAACTGTTTAATGTTCCAAGGCTAAATGTTAAGTTCACGTTGTATTTTGATACGTTATAAAAATCAAATATTTTGTTGGGTAGGTATACATCCAGACGTGTCACTGAACACCACTCATCTAAACTTCAAATACTATAACTAATTAATAACTCGTTCTGTATCGAAATACTGAGAAACATGTTTTGCTTCTGATTAAAATTATAAAATATACAATATCATGCTGTCATACAAAAGAGTTAAAAAAAATTTAGTTTTTAAAGAATAATTATATACTTATATGTTAATACAACATATAGGTATATGTATTTAGTACCCATACTTACTACTCGAAAGCCAATAATATAACCTTTACTGATCCTATAAAGTTTAGTCATTCATTACGTTTTAGATATGCGAGATTATTCACAGACAAAATAAAATATAAATATTGCATAACAATACAATATAATTGGTACATGGTTTGATGAATCATCTACAAACCATAAATTTTACGATCCATTTTTACAAACATTATATTATACCTTATCAAATTATATTTATTTAAAATTTAAATAACAGTAAAGTTCAATGCACAGTTACATAAAAAAATTATATTGTTACACACGATTAGGAATGAAACTTCAAGATAAGAGCATATTGCAAAATATTTGATTTAACTTATACAACCTTTTAAATAATAAATCCAATATAAATTCAATATACCATATCATATAGCCATCTAATTTTCTAGTTTTATAGTTCGTTAAAAAAATTTAAGTTAAGCTTTTATTCCAAATAATACTATCAATTATAATTCTTATATAACATTATACAATATTAATATTAAACCTATTTGAGTTTTCAATAAGAGTATTATTATGTATAGAATATATTTATTTATTTTTTTTTTTAGTCGAGTTATTATTATTCAAAATTAGGTAATATTTATCAAAGCTTTAAATTTGAACTGAATTTTTTTGTATATGAATACAAAAATAAATTTTAATGTTGAATGTACATAATTCGACGCAATATTTTTTCTTATTTATATAGTGTGATACTTAGAACATTGAACTTATCATAACTATAAATTCCACACGGTGCCTATGCTGTCATCATGTGAATTCACGTTAAAACTCTCATTATTATCAGTCGCTTATCGGTACATATTTTGAACCTGTCCATCTATTTACTTCACCACCACTAGTTAATCTATCGTTCACAAACATTTTTCATTGATATAAATAATTTACCTGAAAAGATTCTTTCCATTCTTAAAGATACACGACTAGATTCTCACGTGTCGACCTTACTAAATATTTATCTTCGTTATCCAACCACAAAAAATCAAAAACCTTTCCATAGACAAATCTTTTATTAGCAATATAATTTGAAAAATGAACAAAACTTATTATAATGACTATGTACTTGTAAGTTATATGATAAATTTATTAAGTATAATTGATATAATTGAATTATAAGAATCAATATAACCCAGTGCCAAGGATTACAATACTGCATCAAATGGAAAAGTATTCAAAACTTTATACATTATTTTAGATTTTTTTATGAATTGGAGATGGTTTCATAAAATTCCCATTTCAAATATTGTCAATTGTATGTACTGATTTAGTATAACGTTTTGTCTTTATTTCGGGATGTTTTATTAAATAAAGCGATTTTCTTTTTTTTATGATATAAGCTTTATATTTTTTTTTTTTTTTATTACAGAATTTTTAACGATTTTTTTTATTGATTTTTTATTAAATATAGATTTTTATGATTTTTTCTAATAAATACACATTTTTTAATGATTTCTTAAAGAATTTTTTATAAAATATAGATTTTTTTTATTTATTTTTATCAAATATAGTTTTTTATCAGAGGTAGTGCTAGGATTTATATTCATTTGCATGTTTCTTTCCTCAAGTCCAAATTAATGTGTGGTAAATAGATCGTATACTGTAGCAGGTAAAAGATGATTTCCATATACTCAGTGGCGCCGAAGTTCTTAAAATGTGGTCGGGCAATTTTAAAAAATTAGAAATTAGAAAAAACTTCCCAGCCTCAATATCTTAATTATTTAATATAGATGTTTCCTAATATACATTTATTCATAATCATGGTTTAAATATATTCATACTCATATTAAAGTTATGACTTTGGCGCCACTGTAATGACACAATACAGAATAAAGGTAACAAAAATATTCTGAAAATTTTTCTATAAATATCTTGCCACACAAGTCTATTTTGAATTACAATTTACCCGACATTCATTTTATACCTACCCAATAACAATACAATTATCTACAGAAATATAGAACATTGTTATACAACTGAATGATCGAAAATAATTGAAGTCAGAAGTTCTCAAGTACGATCCAATAATGTTAATTTTCAACATTAAATTTAAATTATATTATAATACAGTAATTATACACCCCTAAAATAAATTATATAATATTATACATAGTATAGTACCTACTTAAAAATAATTAATTAATAAAAATGTATAATATATTAATATTAAATAAATATTATTCAATTTAAAGATTGCCCTGGTTAGGGTTAGGTTAAAGAAATTGTACACTTTATAGTTTATAATACATTTTACCTCCATAAAATTGCAAATTATGTAACTTACATATTTAGGTATTTTTCAAACATGAGTGTTTGAGTATTTGAGTTAAAAATGTGCTTCCAAAACTGTCTAGCATTAAAACACAATAAAAACTAAAATGTGTATGAGAATGAAATGTCAAAATTCTGTAGACACAGTGGAAATGTGAGTAAATATATATTTATTATATACGTAAAATATAGATGAATTATAAATGTACATATACCTAAAAGTAAAAAAATTTTAACCAGTCGACAATATTAATTTACGCAGATAATTAATAAGTGTCAATATTTCAAACTATCAAACGTTTAAAGTGAGTTATCATTTTTATTATCATTATAGGTACCTACACTTGCAAAGTACCTATACAAATATTAATTTACCAACTGACATAACAAATATATATTACTGTCTCAGATACTATCAACGTTTACATTTATACATTTTTTTAGAGTATGTTCTAGGCACTTATAACCAAACTATTAATTGTATTACTCATAAATATAGTACATATCATTACTTATCTATAGTATTATATTATATTAAAATATTATCAAACAAACATATTTTTAAAAAAGATAAAATTACTTAAGTTTATATTTATATTTTAAATTTTTAAATATTATGATAGAAATAATTCCAGAGATCACCTAATTTGTTCCCTTGGGGGATACATATTATTAATATGATGATTGATATTCTATGATTGATAAGTGATGATTCAAAAAATAAATTAGATTTCTCATTTATCGTGGGAAGTTTGTTTACCCATTTTCAGGTATCAACTCAAAATTAATAAAAGTAATCGATTATTTAGGAATCCACCTATATAGTTCTTTCTAACTTTTTTTTTTTATAAACTAAGTAAGTAGCCTAAGTAAGGCTATCTATATCTAGGAATATTTGACAATATACTTATTAGTTTTAACAAGTATTAACATGATAATTATAATATTTTTAAGTATTAAGGATAATTAACAATTTTAATATATACAGAAGTAACAATGTGATTACAATAATATTCTAATATTTACATATTTACAATAATTTAATAACTATAAGTAACAGAGAGGTCGTAGACATAGGCGCAAATAGCGTTTGAGATTTGGGGGGGCTAATAGGGCTAATAGGGCCTTACTTTGATAATATTGAATAAGCTTAAAACAAAATGTAGGAAATGTTTGGGGGGCTTAGCCCCTAAAGCTCCCCCCCCCTATTTGCACCTATAGTCGTAGAGTTATCTGGAAGAAGCGCATGTGAAGAGTGAAGATTTGGATGTTGAGAAGTGGCTTAGTGTAGGAGGTCGTGGGGACGACCTCGTTTTAATCAACGATGAGTTGGGTAAGTGAGAAGATTATAGTGAATTGCACCTGATGAGTTTAGAAGAGAGTAGTGGAAATTTTTTGCTAATGTTTTTATGTGATCTTCGATTTCTTGGATTTGAAAGTCTTTGTGCAGATTTGCATTTCTGACAAACCATGGGGCATTTACAATTATTCTGAGGACTTTGTTTTGGACAATTTCCATTTTTTTGATGTGCGAGGAAGCACAATTACCCCATATCGGGCAAGCGTAGATAAGAACTGGGCGTATAATTTGCTTGAAAATTAGGATAGAGCATTTTTTTTGTATAGTTGAAGTTACATTTTAGTAAAGTTCAGGATGGGATAAAGCATTGAGTTGCGCTGGTATGCTTGCTGGACTTTGGATGCAATGCGGGGCCGCCACGTGAGTCGTTTGTCAAGAGTTACACCGAGGTATTTAACCGTCGGTTGCCAGTATATATTTTCACTGTCAAATTTTAGTTGGGGGGGGGGGGGGTAATATAGCGACGTAGACTAAAAATAACTCCAATGCTCTTTGAGGCGTTGATTTTGATCCTCCAGTTTTGACACCAGTGTGAGAGGGTATTTAAGTGATCTTGCAGATTTGTAGTTATTGCTTCGATGTTGCGTGATTCCGTGAAGATGGTTGTGTCATCCACGAAGAGAGCAATATGTGTGCGTGGTGATTGAGGGATGTCGGAAACGTATAGGTTGAACAAAATAGGACCAAGTTTGGAGCCTTGAGGTACACCAGCAGAGGTAGACTTAAGGTTGGAGGCACTGTCGTTAATTCTGACTTAGTATTGTCTATTTAAAAGGAATGAGCGAATTATATTAAAAAGATATGTCAGTTCTTTCTAACTAGTTTTGATTTAAAATACTTTATTCCGGGGAACTTTGTTTTTATATCTTGTCTAATAGTTTTATAAAAATCAAATTTCTCAGATCGTCTACAGTTTATGTGTCAATGTTTGTATAATTTCAAAATTTTTAACTATTATACTACTTGTTTGATCTTGAAACATTCTTGTAGCCAAAAATTTGATTTCATATAATAAACTAAAACAGAAATCATTTATATAATATACTTTATTCTTTCAATTTATCATCACCTGTAAAAATGTAAAGCAATATACATCTATAATTTTTAGGTGCATGGCTTGTCTAATGTCTTGATTAGTTTTGTAAATTATGTGTACCTACGGGCTACGTCCTACCTATCTAAAAAGAAATAATTAAAACAACGTACAGCCTTGTGACAAAATTTTAATGTTTATGCTACTGTGTACTGTTTGATCCGCTTAGACGTAAAAACATAATTTTGTTATAAAAATGATCGATGAAAAAAATAAAACTCTATAAGATTTACATATTTCAGCAATATTTATATATATTTATATAGGATAATATAACCACAGGCTATGTGCGACCCACAATAATAATAAAAAAAATAATAACAATAATATACTAATTGGTATTTGGAACGTGTTTAAAAAAAAAACTGAAATAATATTATGCAAATATTTATAAAAAAAAAAATACATTTTAAATGTTTTAATATAAATTTCATAGTCTTTTTTTTTTTTTTTTTTGAAAATTTGCAATCTATATTAAAAAACACAGTAAGGAAATGTGGTACCTATGTACAACAGTAGTATAATATAATAAGAATGTCAGGATAAGGGAGGCCATCCAGTGATAGAACCCTTTCAGAAATGTCATTGTCTAAAAATTAAATTTGAGTTCTTATTTGATAAAACTAAATTGAATTAGAATAGGTATTAGATAAATTATATTATCTAAACATGTAGGACAATATAAAAATATAAACACGTAAGGTATAAAATATTATATTAAATAAAGTATTTCCGGTTAAGTAAACACCTGATATATAATTCTTTTCAAGGTTTTTATTGACATGTAATTTAGGAATTATTACAGCATTTACAGGTATATTTTTAACGTTGATAATAATATAATATAGACTGCAAATAATAAGAGTCACTAAATAATAAAGACATTTTATTATAAGTATTATATATTATATTTATATAATATAGCATCAATAATATTTTGGTCTGATTCATAATTTAATAAAAAAATGTATTAGATATAATACACTAATGTATTATACACAATCGATTATTTGTAATTCGACACTTGCTATATCGAAAAAATTCCTTTTAAACTGACATAACAGATGGTTTTTTTCGTTGTCTCAAAATTCTCAATAGTTCGAATTTTTTTTCATTCTCCTTGAACCGAGAGTTGATAGATGCAATAATATATAATCCCAGCTGCAACTATATATATATTACTAGATGTATACATATTTCAATAACTATTTCTGTTTGAACTGATAGGTATAACTTGTACTAACAGTGTACACTATGAGTTATTTAATGACTAAAATAGTTTTATTACGTGTTATGTGCAGTCTTGAAATTTTTTTATAATTTGAAACATTACAATATAATTAGCGAGTAGGTAACTCGCTATACATGAATTAAAAATTGTGTTTTTTACTTTTCGTGTAAAACGATAATAATTATCAACAATAAAAAATAATAACTACGTGGAAACCATTTAAGAAAATCTATTGAGACACATATTTAAAAAGAAAATTAATTCACGAAACCAGCAGCAACAATTCCTTATTGTAAAACTTCATTGAATGCAGACCGTGTGTACCGATGGAGGCAGACATAATATACAGTTGCAGCACATTGTTATTATTATTTGGCTACCTGTGGTTTTTCAACATATCTGAAATTATAGTATCATACGGCTTCAGAATACTTACTACTAATAGTACCGACGTATAATGGTTTTGCTTCTTAACTCTCGTAAGATTGAAACTCAAGGTATGGATGCATACTTAATATCCTATATATGAGAATAGAGTATAATGGAAGCACTACCATTTTCCAGACCATTTTCCAGATTATCGATATCATAATAATATATATATATATTATGTATAAAGAGTGATCCGTTTAACGAAATACTTACTATTTTAAAACACTTAACTTCTTAGAATAATTAATTTAAATAATTTTAAGTCGTTACAAAATTATATTCATAGAAAAAAAATATTTTTACTATTTTTTACTTTTTTAAAATATGACAACTTTTTTTTAAATTTCGTATTCCAAAGTGTTATTGATAAGTGTTGATGTCATTACAGTTTTTTAAATCATTATATCGTGGTAAAGAAGAACTAATAGAGTCATATATATATCATACATTTTAAAGGCATCAACTCATGCATATTTAAGTAGTTTTTGCCTTTTTTTTTGGCATAAGCTATTCCGGGTCCTATAATGTAGTAATGCGTAATAATATTATGTAGTATTTGCTCCACCTTCGTCATATTAACGAGTACCTACTAAGTACCTAATCATTTGATATTAAAATATTATTATATTTCATTTAGATATACCATATACAAGCTTGAAACTACAGACAAAAATACAAAATATATATATAGGTAATATGTAATAGATATATGTGATATACTGATTTATATATAATATTTATATGATATCATCCAATTCCAGCTTTTTAATGACGTACGATCTGATGATAGATGCTGTCATATTGGTCATGGTTATAGCTAAAATGTCATAAATGTACAGGTATAGTTTTATATATACTAGTAAATAGGTTTTTTACATTACGTTATAAAAATACGAAGGATGGATGTAAGACCACGTTAATTCGCCATGATATATATTATGTCATAGAAAATGCATTTTAATTCTGACCTAATTGTTATCATGAATACTAGTATTAGGTACTACGCGTACACATGAATTAAGAGCATTCATCGCGCGATGATGGTGACCCGATTTCGTTTACATATAATTAGTATCAATATTTATAGAATTTTATAAACCTACATATCATTTATACATATCCTTAATATCATTAAGTGAATACGTGTGATGTTTTTGACGCAATAAGACTCGTTATCATTTAGGTAAACTTTTGAGATTTTGAAGAAAAAAAATTAAACATTAAAAATAGTGGTACAGTGTACCCTTTACAATAGTACAGTGCACTATACATTATACAAGCATTTAATTTACTACTTATATAAGCATTTAAAGTTTAGATTTGATGAATGGCAATGGTAGGCGAATCCTGTTAAATGATGATGCATTATTGCACTACACTATAACTATAACTATAATATATAATAATATACAATAGGTCTCGTAGAAGGTACCTTTAAAATATTATATACACAGTACTCCATCTATGCGTAAACTTAAAATTAAATAGTTATTAAGAATTAATAACGGTTGCAATGTTGCATGCTTAGAATTATTTAATGGATTTCACTTAAAAATATAAAATTGAAAATACGGAAAATAACGATGAAAAAAAAAATTTAAAAAATTACTTTAAAGGTACTTAAAATATTAAAAAAGAAATGTATGAGTTGCTAAAATGTAGTTTTTAAGAATGCACTATTATACATATTTTCTAATGTGATCACAATTAATTCAATAAAAAAAAGCTAGGTATGTATAGGTGCGTATAATAGACAAACACAATATTAAAGTATTAAGTAATTTTAACTTTTAAAGATAATATAGACAATGAAGATATAACTGTTACACATATTCTGTCCAGTGGGAAAACACACCGTGGATTTGGCCATTTTTGCGCGAAGACACACTGTGATCATTTTACTAAACGGCATAGGTACTTCTTTGCAACGGATCAACCGATCCCGACCAAACTTGGCACGGTGATAGTGTGGACATCGCTGAGTGCCAACAAGTGGTTTTGATCGATGTCCTACCTACCATCGATGAATAATCACCGAAAAACTAAATTTTGATACCTTAATTTTGTTTCCATAGAAACATAGATCCGCCATAAATCAATAATTTCACAACAAATTTACTTGAAACATGCCTCGATTAAGAAAAGGAGCAAATATAACTAATATAACTAATATAACAAATATAACTCGTTCAGCTCAATTTCTTGCAATCAGCGAACCACATTGCAGTCCTAGTATTATAGTGGAACCCTTTTTGATGCTAGGGTGATGAGTGACGTGCTCTCTTGATGGACAGAGTTGTATGCGTAACTGCGGAATTTTGTACGATATTAGTTGATATATCCATTAATTTATGCATACAAGGTACAACACACTTGTAATAAAATAATATATACCTATAATTAAGCAGATTAAATACTAAAACTAGTTATTCAAAAAAATTATCATAACATAATCAATTTATACAGAAATAATGTTAAAATAAATAATTTATATTATATTATACAAATCAAATCATATTATGCAATTAAAATAATTACGTTTTTGAATTTATAAGAGAGCACTATTATTAATGTTTTAAATTAATCGTTTTAACCACGAGAAAAAATTCTAAACTGTATTCCAGTCTAAAACAAAATAGATATTCATACATGTTAAAATAATTATGTGTGGTAGGAACTAGGTAGATTTATAATAATTTCGTTTATTTTTAAGTCGTTTATTATACGATACACATCACACATAATAACAATAATATACGAATTTCAAATTTTCATACCGCATACACCACGCGTGCACAATAATATTATTAAAAACAGCACGAAGTCGTGTCGTTTAATGTTAATAGTTAAAATGTATTTATTTTTGTAGCATTGCATTACACATTCCAGTCTCCAGAACAATAATAATTGTTATTATTTTATCAGTTACCTACATAGAAAAATCTCGATTGTATTAAAACAAAATGACAGCGCCATACTTGTTATACCAAAATCACATTCATCGTTTGACATTTTAACGGCATGTTTGGCTGGTTGTTGGATTAATATAAATAAAGTTTTCTTAGTTATATTTTACAGGTCTGAGAAACTTATGAGTTATTAATACTTTAATTCAAAACACCATAATATTTCAACGTTAACAAAGGTCTGAAATAATATTGAATATAATCACACTATACCACTTGAGAAACCCTGTTTTTGAGGGTGATATTTAATATTATAAGAGTAACAGAGTATGCAGATTTGAACAATTACATTTAATATTATATCATGGTGAAATGGCTGAAATGCATTATAATTTGTATTATAATATCTTATAAGGTAGGTTATTGTTCCTATAGTAAATCGACAACAATTATACTTAAAAAATGTATAGTTGTCTGTTATAGTGTTATTAGTCTCTTCTTACGATCCAGATTCAGCTGGTGTCTGCTGTTGTATACGTAAATACTAAATAATATATACGCACGTACTCAACGTTCTTGTGTTCCGTTAAACAAAGCAAATTCACATACATAACATGTCAGGAATTTGTAAGCCATTAAAATATGTCAAAATCCCCCCCCCCCCCCCAAGTTACCAGTCTTCGATTTTATAACGTATAAGATCGCATTGTATCAGTCGAGGAGAACTTACTAGTTACTATAATAGGTATCTTCATATTTCTTAATTACGTTTTTAATGGCATAGGTACTTCATTTTTCATATTTTAATCTTTTTTTATTGGAAATATAATATGTGTAAATGGTATAGTATTATGGTCAACAAGAATTGGCGGTAACACTTTTTTTGCTTGATAATTTTAAACTTCTCTTTAAATTAAAAATAATCTTACCACCATCATACTATCTATTTATTTGATCTTACCTTAATGAACTATAATTTGCCGTGTGTGAAAAAAAAAAGCATGCCAACTATATCCATAATAAACACTGGAGTACGACAGGGGGCATTAGCTTCTTAACTCCTTTTTATTTTTATTGTTTTTTATTACCTCTCCTGACAATACAGTTGCTAAATATGGTGATGATATACAGCTATTTTCTCCATTCTTAAAAATCTACCAACCAACGGCTTCCAACTATATTCAATGAAACTTCCAGAATCGTAGTACCAAAATTAGAAGATAAAATGTGTCAAATCACTTTCACATTCAAACATGACTACTGCCCATGAATAACACTAGATACTCGTAACATAATAAAACACCCATTTCAGACACAAAAAAATGTATAATATATAATTTACGCTGATTACCAAATTTGTATGAATTACATTAATAAGTGAAATAAAAGAAAACATTTTTTTTTTTAGTTATATTAGACCAATATTAGTTTCATATTTGTAGGTGTCCTCTTGATTTTTCCAACAAAATTCTTAAATAAAATGACACATTTTCTTATTGAATATCTGTGCATATTAAAAATAGGAATAGGCATTAGGTATAGGAAGAAAAAAAATATTCAACATACAACATACCTTATTATTGGTAAATCAAATTATGTACTGACGACGAATTTCCACGTACCTATATTAAGAGGACCTGGACGCAATAATGAAGTTACTAATTATAGTTATGAGCTCTGTTGTACACACGTCATAAAAATATTTAGTACTGCTCGTTGTATTTCTCTAATTTTGACTACGTGGTTTAAATATAATGTATTCTAAATATAAGGTACCGTGACCTATAGTAAAAATTATTGAGAACAATATTATCAGTGTTATTTGCAGTCAAATATTATTATTTTTATTTTTAACTTTAAAAAATACATGTTAATGACTTAAATATACCTTGTTTATCATAATTGTTAATTCAATTTAATATTCTGTTATGATATAGTGTTATTTTAATTATTGTAATTACCTATGTAATTTGTAAGCCCATTTATTATTATAAAAAAATTTAAAATGTTTACGCGCGGTATACCTACTATATGACTTAAAGATGAAAATATAAAAAAAATCCTTCTGCAAAACAATCAAACAGATAATATTATTCTTGAAACATTTTTTTTGATATGTCATGATACCCTAATAATAGTTAGGTAGCTGTATGTTAAAATTATGCATATATAGTCATTAGTCACAGCGAGTGACATACAACGAGTAGCGTGATCTATGTATATTTAGGTTGTCGTCACCTACTACATCATGTATTCATGATGTGGACAGAGATGACTAAAAATTTCACTATCGTGCCCTCTTATTAAAGACACGATAATAATATATTGTACAATGCGGTATATAACCGCAATACCCACGTCGCGTCTAAGGTTAAACGTACTACGTACATACCATATTTTATTATTATATGTGTTTATACTGTTCACGCATACAGGATTACGATTTACAGCGCACATAAAAAAGCTCGACCTACCAGATTGAGTTTGGAGATTTCAGTCGATAACACCTCATGTTCACGTACTTACATAAATATTATTATATTTGTGGTTCCACCGCTGCGAATAATAACTATTATTACGTTTTTATGCGAACATAATTTATGCCGTCATATATTTTACATAGTTAGGTACGTAATGTAGAAAAATATACAGTAAGTACGTAAGTATTATAATCACATGTCGCGCGGGTAGGTTTTAATTCAAGTAGGTAATCATTATAATATTACTATACTTAATAATTAGTAATAAATATATATGGCATAGGTATAACGTGTAGCAAGTATACTGCACGGACATGATAAACGTCGCTAAAATGTGGTCTACATTATATTATACTCGGCGCAGACAAGGTAGTCTCCCTTTTGGCACAAGGTTGTTCGTCAATAATATTGCACTATCGCTCGTACCTATAGGTATATTACTCACCGCGGCACGGACATACGATACTATCATTATTTTATTATTTGTTGTTATTTATTCGTTTTTTTCTTATCATTCTCGCTTTCTGATATTAAAATAACATTCAGCGACGAAGCCTCCGCGTGGTACGCACAAAACCGCAGCCATGCAGGCCAGCATCAGTTACTTAACCGCACATCATCTCTGGCTGCCCGTCTGTATTATGATACAATCGACTGGCAGCTTCTCCTCAAATCCAAATATGTACAACAATTACCATGACATTTTAATATTACAACAACTGCTGTTGCGTACAATTTCATCGGACGTGTGGTGGATATACGTACCTATGGAGGTACACCGCTAAGACCGCTCTACGACTGCGAACATTGATTTTCGTCGTCATATTGTGTGCATTGTGCAGTCGTGTCGTTCACGCAGATAAACACTATATTATACGACTATCATCGCTTTCGTAATGTCGAGTGAAATTATTATAATTTAGGTATTACAATACATAGGCACGACTGTCGTGCAGTTACGTACAACCGGGCTACCAGCTATCGCACTGTACAGCAACTTTAAACCTGCACGTTATACCTATTTTAATATTTAATATTATTATTATTATTATTATTGTTATCGTTATTGTAAGGCATTGAGTGCGTTTGGCAACGCGCAATAGGTAAAATTACGGAGATGAAAATGTATAACATTATTTTATATTACGATGATAAAAATCTGATGGTGTGGACTCGGGCGACGCACACGCTGAAATCGTGCGGACGAGATGCGTATTCTTTGTGTCCTATACCTGAGAGAGAGAGAGTGAGAGAGATAATATAAAGTATAACATAATAATAATGTTATGTTTCGTTCCGTCTGTATATCACGGTCGACACTCACATAAAAGCGCGGGTTTGTTATACACATATATATATATATATGTATTATGTATAAATACATTCTTAAATGTGCGCGCGAGCAATATACTATGGAGGATATTGCAACACATCGCGATAGCTACCTGAGGACGCCTGGTCGGTCGCTCCCACAATAATATTATATTTAATATATCGTTGTACCTCCGGTAGCCATGGACCAAGTCATTACCATATAATAATATTATTATTTTATTGTTCGTTTTTGTTTGAAGTCCAACTGGCAACTCCTTACACAATACTATAGTGTCATTAAAATATGAACGGTATATAATAGTATATTTTGTGAGATACGAGCACAGACTACTACAGGTGTGCGTTTGATGACATCAAAAACATACAAGTCGTGAGTAGAGAAAAATCGAAAGTTTTCTTTTTTGGCAAGATACCCGTTGGTATAAGTGACAACGTTAACCCCCCGGCCCCACCCCCTCCTTGTAAATATACATTCGAAATTGCATTATAATATTTCTTTCAAGTTGTAACGGATCTCTTCGGGTATTTCTGTTATCACACTTAAAATATCAGTAGAGTATTTTAAATGAGGCCTTGTCGGGTAGACCCATCGATATTCATGTATATAATCTACAGGTATATTAAAATGCGGCGCATATTATTGTGTACATTACGATAGAGCAGAAACAATAAAACAGCGGTGACAGAGTACCTATGATTTTATTGATATTACGCACACAACATCATTATGTCCGCTCATTAATTTACGCGTATGACTCTTATAGTGTGTGTGTGTATGAGAGAATATAATATATATAGATAGATACCGTTAAAAATTAAAATACACGGCCATGTTTGGCCGCCATCGCAAGGTCGTCAACTCATGTTTTGAAAGTGAAATACGGATAAAAAAAATGCGAAAAACTAATAATAATCGGTATACGAATCGTATTAATTCTTATTATTAGAACGCAGTTGTTATATACTAGGTAGTGATAGTGGACGGAAGACGAAAATGCGTAGTACCGGTCAAATATCAATAAAATAATCGAAAGAATGTTTTCGTATAAAATATTTAAATAATAGTAGAAAGGTATACCCTATATTATATTATTTAATGCACCCATATAAATAAATAGATGCATAATTTTTTAAAAGATAATTACCTACCTGTCTTGGAGTTGTGTACACGGGTAACGCGAGTGACATGTGAACAATATTATTGTTATTACCAATTATCGGGTTCTCTTTCAAATTTTAAATAGAAAGTCAACTATTAGTAAAAAATGCTCACTTATCATATATAAGCAAGTACTGAGACCTTTATTATTATACGCAAGTCCTATTTGGGGCAGTTGTGCTAATAGTCACTTAAACAAGATCCAAATTTTTCAAAACAAAATACTCCGCATAATAACTGACGCCCCCTGGTTCGTACGCAACAAAGCCCTGCATAAGGACTTGAAAATTCCTTCTATTGACGAGCACATAAACTACTTATCAAACAGATTCTTCCATTCTCTTACAAACTCAAATGGCGCCACCTACTACAATCTAATCGTGTGTCCACCAAAAATTCGCTGTCTCAAGAGAGGAAGACCCCATGACCGTATCAAATGTCCTTCCACAAACCAATGACACATCAAATACACCATAAGTCAGAAAAAAAAAAAAAAAAAAAAAAATTCTAGTTTTAAGTTAAATAATAATTAATATTAGTATTTATATATCGCACTTATAACCAAGAAAATTGTATGTTTATATTATAAATAGGCTTAGATAGCTTCTCTAGCTAGGAATGTCTTAATAATAATAAAAAAAAAAAAAAAAAAACCAATTATCGTCACGGGTCGTCGACGTCGTCTCCGCGACGGTTTTAAAATAAATATTGCTTGTGTTTTACTTCACGGAGAATAAGGTATTTCGCGTGTTTGATAAATAATACATATTATATATTATTATGTAGGTACTACCTATGTCGATTTATTGTAGTTCACATTTTTTACACTCGGAGATGCGATTCGTACGCGTGTCGTTCAACGACAAAAAGTCACACAATGACCGTGACGTGTTTACATAATATTATTATATCATTCACTATAGAACAAGAAAAAACCAAAACAAACCGAATCATCTAACATCTATTTATGCGTGGAATTTGAGTCTTAACGGAATGCGCAAAAAGCATGTGCATTGCGCATTACACATTTTATATTCTGGAGTCGCTGTCCAATCTTCTTATTAAGTGTACACTCGTATTCATCGATTCATTGTCGTGTACGTTAAACAAACGTAAACCATACGCCGAATAGTAAGCAAATTTTTAATTCGGCACAACCCAGACTGCAGAGTGGCACAACACCTACCCGGGTATAGCCGAGGAAATGCGCGAATACCCCGAGATATGGCCTCCCGAGCTATTTTATGGAACCTAGTTTATGTTGTTTGTAATTCTAAAAAATGATAGATTTATAATCTACGTGGCTTAAGTAAATACGGTTATATGTACAGTTGGCGAATTTCGTTTATATTAAATTACTGTAATGAAAAATGTTAATCATAAATGTAAAAAGTATGCGATGACGCCTGCAATGTAGTTTTAACTTTTGGTTTGGTATTGTGGTCTGTAACAATAAAAGAGCTTTTTTTTTTCAAAAGTAGACACTATTTTTCGAACTCTTGTGGCCAGGATCGACTTTGATAATACGCCTCACTCTACATAAAATAGGAATGATAATAATTTGAAAGATTATATTGTTGTTGAAAAAATTTTTTGTTAATTTTTTAAAAACTTATATGTAATTGATTCACGAGCAGCCTTTTGGTAATTGGTGGTTATTTAATTTTATGTCTGTAGAAATTTAACAAAATTAGGTATAATATTAACAGGTGCCAGGTGGTCTTGTGGTGAAAAAATACTACCTACTTGTAGTACCGCACGTCTATCATCCGGGAATGCCCAATAACGAAGATACGTGTACCTATCTTATAACATATAACTTTATAAGTACGGTACTATACAGTTGTATCTTGTGTCTTTATCTCTCTTCTGCAAAGTATCATGTATCGTCGTATCGAGTATCACAATAATTGTATTATCTATGACTATAGGTATATCAATTATTTAAAAAGTAATAAAAAAGCGATACTCGATACAATAAATATATAATCTAGACTAGACTTTTATTTGTATTGTTCTAAAATTTAGTTTTATTTATTTTTCATTAAATGTATGATATTATATTGGCATATTTATAATAATTGTAAATCATGTATTATCAGGTTGCTCTAATATCCTTATTTTACTAGATAAAACACACGTTTTCATGGTATTATTTGTCTTTTAAAATATGAATTATCAAGTAATGTTATGTAATTGGTTATCTATTATATGTATATTAGCATTTGGCAATACCTTTATACAATTTTAGGTATAAAATAGTTATGTATTTTGCATTATATTACTGTCTATATACTTTAACATTTATTTTACTAAGAATTTGTTTTTATCTCTTATTAAATCATTGTTTTTTTGGAGGATAAAATTTTATTTTTATATTATATTTAAGAGTTACTGGCTTTTAACATTAATCATCAACATTAACATTTAACACTGAAATGATGGAACTCGACTGTAATAATAATAGGTATTATGGTTCAAATCAGATAGTAACCTGATTTTTATGGTATTTTGAATAACGCCTTTATGGTGACTTATATACTAAAAAAATACATTTAAAAAATAATCATAAATGAAATTATTGAATAATTTTGTAGTGTATATATAAACATCTGGTATTTAATAAGTAGGATTTTAATTTTTAAGAAACTGGTAGGTACCGATCTAGTATCGCAATACTCTGTAAATTAGTATCCAGTATCTTGTATCACGATACCCATACAATAAATTTTATCCGTGAAAAACGTATACAATTATTTCGGGAGTATAATAATATTATAAAGCGCAATGAGGAAAACTGTGCGTCGCGTGTATTTTCCATTATGGCAATTAATATTATGATATTTTATTCTAATCAGAAAACATTTAGTTTTCTATGCATAATTATTATTAGGTTCATATTTTGTTGTCTATAATATAACTGATGTATTTATAATAATATATAAATAATTAAATTTTAAAACAGTATACTTGTGTGTGCTTTTAATAATTTAGGAGCCACCAAAATGTTGTGAAGGTCAATGAAGCCGTGGTATGAAAATGTTTGAATACTTCTGTTATAGCTTCTTTTACAGTATTATGTTGTGTAGCGACGGTCGTCTCACTAGAGTAGTAGAGTGTTAAGGGTTAGGTTACGTTAAACTAGACACCACGCCGCCACGATGACATCCAAAACAATAATAATAATAATATCTATTAATATCATTATCATAATAACGTTTGTGTGGTATTAAGTTCACGCCGTAACATAATACCACGGTTAGTATATCTGTATATAGTATATACTACCACTTAAAAGGGACCCGGTGCCAGTTTCTTAAATTTTCCGCAATTCTATAAAATTTGAAAATTAAATTTTATATTTTAGTTGCCTCCTTAGTTATAATACTTTTCCACTAATCTACTACCCGATACCTTTTTATGGGAGGGGGGGGTAGTTGATAAGATGTATTATATTGAAAAAAATATTACCACATTATTTAAAAAATTAAATTGTATTATTTTTGAAGACATATTATTAAGTTTGAGATATTGAAAAACGGAGTTTGATTCGGTCTGTAGAATATTACCCTGTTAGTAAAAAAAAAATTATCAAATTCGGTTGATTTTACAGAACAAGATCATTGTTCCCGTTGAGCGTATTTTTGTGTACAAAATTACATTGGCACCGGGTGCCAAGATGTAGTATAATGTAATACAACTTTACGAATTACGTCGACAATAATTATAAGTACCCCACTGTTTCCAACATTTTTTCATCATCGGAATCTACTGTTGGCAGTTTTTTTGCCGCGGCTACTACTACTGCGCTCGCACCTGTAGACTGTGATGTACCATTGATTATAAATATTAACAATATTTAATGATAATTTGTATAAATTATACGGTAAATAAAATATGTATATCATACATAGTGTCGCCGAGACGTTAGTACTGCCGACCTACATAATTCATTATACATAGGTACTTGTAACCTAGTAGCTGGTAATACCTACTATCGGAGCTGCGATAGTACAATTACTATACCTAAAGAGAAGTAACTATATAGTATGTAGGGCGAATAAATAACACGCTATACTGGAGGTTGGGGAAAACAAACACTACAAACTGTATACACCGTACATAATATTATTATTATTACGTACGAGAATAATAATTATGTATGCGCGTGTATAATAGGAATCAATTCACGTGCAAGGTATCCTGCGAGGAGAAAAAACCAACACAGTTTGCGTAATCAAAAAATAGGAAATTAAATATATTAGCGATGCATTATGGACTAAACATAAGTTTCAAAAGCAAATCATTATTGCAGACTTTATAATATAAAATATACAGTTAACATTTTTAATTTTAAATAATCAAATGGGTCGGAAAGATTTTTGGTAGAAGGAAACATTAAACATTAAAAAAAAGAATACAAGTACAAGTTAAAATATTATTTGAGTACGTCGTATTTTAAGTTAACAATAAAAATATATGAGTTCCGCATGAAAAACGATAGAATTTCTATTACCTGGTGGGGAAATGATATATTGATAAATAATAAATATAAAAGCAATCCACAAATGATTAGCCAAATACTACATACGTTCAGTAATATATATATAATATAATTACAAATTAATAACATAAAAAAATAATAATAGATAATATTATAATATTATACGCGTACGGTATTTTTCATTTTTTTTAGAAACGAAGTACACATAAATATATATATATATTATAATATAATAAAATACCTAAATAAAAACCGATTTCGTTTTAAGTACACAATAATAGGAAAACAAGTTTTGAGAACCGTTTATAATAAAATCACGTGCGTATATTATTGTAATATACGTTGCGCGTGACAACTAGCTGCACGTACACACAATATACATTCGTCCGACCATCGCGGTTGTGGTAAGCCGCAATTCTGGTTGATGGGGTGGTAGGTTTGGGGTGGGACGTAAACATGTTCATACTCATGGGATGAAGATGGCGGATGAGTGGCCCGTGTACAAATATAATAATATATACATAGTATAATATAACGTGGACGAGCACCATGGGGGGGGGGGGCAGATATTTGGGGGGATTGGGGGTGACTAGAAAAGAAGTTTCGGGTGCAGACGGTCATCGCCGCCTCGGCGTGTTGGCGGCGAACCGTCGCGGTCAGTCCACCGTAATCACCGACGACGTCTGCGTGGTAGTGCTACCATTGCTGGAGAACGAGCTGCGCGTCATCTCGGTGTCGGTGGGCAAGTGCGCGGCGGTGGGCACAACTACGGATGATGGAACGGCGGACGGCTGTGTGGCCGACTTGCCGAAACCGATGCCGCCCGACCCGCTGCCGAACCACCGGCCGAAAACGTGTTTCGGGCCGCCGGTATTGACACCGCCGACGGTGGCCCCCGACTTGACGGGCCCCGCGGCCACGGACGACGCGACGGTCGCGTTCCGGACGTTGTCGTAGAAGCTGCTGCACCGCTTCCGCCGGCAGAATATGCGGCAGAGTTCGCGGTGAACACGCCGGTTTCGATGCGCGAACAGTATGGGTGTGATGACGGCGTGCGCGGACAGCGACAGGAGTGCAGCCAGCGGGCCCGGCGACGGGATTCCGCCGCCGGACAGCGGCGGCCACTCTGACAGCTTGAGCACCGCGTACGGCGTCCAACATGCGGCTGCCGTGACGATGACTAGGGCGGATATCTTGGCCGCCCGCGTCTCCTCCCGGTAACGGAACATGCTCGCGTTCGATATCCTGTATCTGTATATAAACAAGCAAAATGAATACGTCACAGATTAATAAAGTTATATTATAAGACATGGATTAATACGATTGGACTTGATGTAGAAATCATAAAAATAAGTTATTGTATATACGTATAATAATGATTGTCGTTTATAAAATGTAATTTTACGTAATTTTGGGTTATACGCATTAAATATATATGGAAAAATGTTCAATCACCTATCGAATATTCAGATGCCTATCGATTTTTAAAAATATCAGTTACCCTACATCGTTTTGTTTTTCGTTGAACGTTTGTTTGTCGGTTATTGAAAAACGCATTTGGACGCAGGCTTTTCGGCGATACGTAATATTATGAAATATAGGTAGTGATGTGGTTATACTATAGCTATATGTTATCAATCTCAAAGTAAATTGTTTTTAAAATGTTTTTTTTTTAATTCGGCTTAATTTAGGTAAGTACCTAAAATTTTCTGCTGCGCAGCTACACAACGGTTTCGAAATCAGAGAGACCGTTTTAACACTTTTGAGTACTTAATAATTTTTTATCTATCCTTTTTCAACAACTAAGTCTCGTCATTGAGTCTTTTGTTCAAATAATGAGTATAATAAATACACTATACACACGTCCTTTGAAATATGTACGATTTATGACGAAATTTGTACGATATTTACTACTCGTCCAACGCCTCAGCCTTGACAAATGTATTTAGGACATGAGTCTTTTATTTTTCAGTTTAAGCATAGAGTTTAAAATAGATCAATGCAAAATAAAAACGAAACGCAGTTTTACCACAGCTCAGACAAGTGACGTATTCTATTCGTAACACGGGTATATTATAGTCACTTTGTCATTTCTTTTGAGTTAAGTACTAAAATACTAAATGAACAGTGGATAATAATTATTATAAAAATTATGAAACTTAATAGTTAATAATTATGAAATGCGCAACAATATTATAGCATTGACTGATATTTGATACACATTACACTGCAGTTATTGAAAATATGTTTTGATGTATATAGCCAATAGCCATATACCTAAGTATGGATGTATTTTCGTTGAACGTGTTTTGGTCTCTTACAAATCGTATTCTGTTTACTCGCGATTTTACTGATTACCTATAAAATATGACGTGGTTAAAATGTCAACAGAACAACAAGTGTTTGGGTTTTTTCTAATAAACATACTTAAAAAGACGTTTGTCAATTTTAAATTAGTATACTAACGATTTGATTTACTCAAACGCCATGGAACAGAGAGTAGGTATATAGTACAAATAATGTGATTTGCTCAAATCTCCGTTGACAAAGTAAGCTCAACTAACACAATTTCGACGAGTACTTTAATGATAAGATGATATATCGACATAAACTGCAAAAGTGAACTTGTATACACAAGACCGATCAAATACAGCTTGTAATAATATGTTCTATATCAATTTGTACCTATATAGAGTATAGGCACGGTACGTTACCAGTTACTACCTATCCCTTTGTCAGTAAGTCATCGAGTTTGAAAGATGTATGTCAACTAAACGTATATTATACATTATACCTACATTATGTTATAATTATTATATTATTGTGTTATTTAATTATTCGTATAAACACGAATTATGTGATTTGTATTCGGAATAAAAATAAACTTTCACAAATAACTAATAAATTAAAAAAAAAATCGTTTCAAAATAAGTACACCTAAATTATAACCATCGGAGATCGCATGATAGAAACATAATCTATGATTAAGATTTAATAATGTATATTAATCGGGATTTTCTTTTTTACGGGCGGTCGTGAAAAAGCGATGAGATCACATTATCACGGTGAGATTTCGCGATTCGAGTTTGAGAAAACCATTGCCCTTCGTTGGCAGTGTACAACAGTATACGTATTAATGTGTGCAATATATAAACGCATATCACGAAAATATGTCGATCGTAATTCGCAAACAATTCAAGACTAATTACACGTGAGTTTTGCTTTATTATACATTGTCGTATGAAGCGACTAATTTACGTTGGTGGTTTGCGGCCGAGTGGCGACTGGCGACTGGCGAGCTGCCCGGCCGTGCGATAACGGTCATTACCCTAATTGGTAATTATTATTATAAGATTTAGTTATTAATTATAATGATTACCAATTTTTCCTATCGTGGGTCGCAAAGAATAATCGATTTTCATATTTTTTAAGATATTTCAGATTAAGATTTGTTTAACCTGTTCTGTTGATGTAACATACACGCAGCAAAAAAACGAACGTGAATAAATAATATTGTGAAGCGTTATCGCGGATAAGACTTGATGCGGTAATTAAACTCGCTGTCGAAATTCTGAACTTATTGCAATAGCTGCTGTAACTGGACGGCACCTTCGTCAAGCCCACACGTTAGTTTTATAAATCATTTAACGATTCGGGTTGTTGTACCAAATTTTCTTTGATAATAATATTGAAATATATATCATTGTTATTCTTGTTAGAATTTTAAAATGAACAAATGTGGAGCAGTATATTACCTACATACTTATTATATTTCGCACCAACCACACTACACTATAATATTATGGGAACTGCTGTATAGAGTCTAATATTGAAATGTCTATTAAATATGTTTCGAAACCGAAATGCCGACAGACACTCTCGTCGAGATTTCCGATCGTAATAATCGTCTCTGGCGAGTTTTCCACCTGCAGTAGGCACCTCTATAATATTAATTATTGTATTATGTTTTATTTACTACCTACCTAATTATTATTCGAATACCTGCTACCACATATTATTATATACATCGTACGACCACGGCGCGTAGATGGTATAAAATAAAAACAACCGCTAATGCAGTAATGCCTAATGACGACTTTCCCTATAACGTGATGATCGCTGGTGTATAGCGATTAATACATTTTCTAGCCGTCGTTCTGTTATTACTTATTAATCATTAGACATATTATATCGTATACGATGCGTGTAAATAAATAGATAAATATAATGTGCTTCGTCCATATAATATTATCAAACATTTATACACCACGTCCGACTAGCGCTCTCTTATTTAAGCGATAATAAATTACGTGCACCCGGTCATTGCGGGGTGACAGTCCTATAAATATCTACTCTCTCTGCAGTAACTCAAAGTGAGTTCAAAGGAATGGGCTGAAAAAAATTTGATTTTTAAAAGAATTTCTAGTCTTTTCTACTAATTTTGTATTTGTCGAACGATATTTTTTTATACTAAGTTACCGACGAGATTTGGCTGTATATTATAATTGCTTATCAATGTATAATATAATATTGTTCGACGATCCCCACTGCAGTAGTACCGTATGATATTATGATATCGATAATATTATAATTCGTCGTCATCATTATAACTGCTACAATATAAATGGTATGATATGTACATTATTTGTATTGCACTCGAACGTGTATATTATATAGGCGCACACCATCTGAGCATACATATAAATAATAATATAACATCATGTATTAGCCACGGTTGTACAATAATATTATTTCAGTCTGCAAATGTCCCCAAATCATCGTGTAGTGAATATTATAAATTACTATTACGCGTATCCGAGAGTCGTCCCCACGTCGACCCCGCACGAGAAATAAGATATTGTACACACGGAAGAATAATAATTACATGCACGCGAATACGCGATCGTTGTTGTGGATGGATTTAATGTCTCTTATACCACACGTTCACACCCACACGTTGGCACACGACCGTATGTACATAACATATTATATATATACCTAGGTACTATTATATTAATTTTCGCACAGTTAGTAGACGAGGACCGCCGCCGGCGTCACCGATGAGATGTAATTTAATAAAGTAGATCGCGGTCGATTGTATAATATTATAATTATTATAATGATTATTTTAATTATTATTATAATCTAAAATTGCGAGTATAATATTATCCTTTATAATAATAATATATTATTATTACAATAACAAGTACAAGTGTAGTACAACAACATATTGTATAATGCATTGTACGATTTGTGCAAGTATAACTGCACTTCATATTGTCAGGACTGTATTATGATATGGCCTGCGTCTGTCTTTAATTTACTATATAGATTATAGGTACTATAATAATAATTTATGCTAGCGCGAGTGGGGTGTTCGGTTCGACTATTAGCTTTATTCGACGCGATTAAATGCTGTTCGGCACCATTTCCTTCCTATACATCGTAAATAATAGTTAAGAAATTACATTATGTATATAATTTAGTGAGCATTAAGACATATTTTACTACGACAGCGCGAAATTAGTATGATAATGTTATACGAAAAGGTACCTCGTATAGTTACCGTAATACACCTAGTATATTTATAATTATATAAATAGTAGTAATGAACGTGTATTAGCTATGCTTCGACAATCGTTAATAAGTGTAAAAAATAATAATAGTACAATATAATCTTTGCATAAATAGATAATCATAATACTTTACCGAGTTATAACGAAAATTTGCAATCATTGATTATATAAACATTACGTGCAGTCTTTGATTTCAGTGAATATTTCAGTCAGTTTTAAACCTATCTTTATTGCGAATTATATTAGTTATTATAATAATATGTATGGTTGTCGATTTAAATTATTGTTCCTAATATATTATTACTTAAACGTGTAAACCTAGATTTTTTTATTCAAATTTTAGACTACCTATTAATTTCCACAAGAACATATTTAAACAAATATACCAGTTTTTATATACATATAGGTTTGAACATGCTTTTATCGATAAGTACCTATATGCATATTATTTTTAAATTTACATAAACACAAGGTGGGGAAGAATTTAATCTTTTACTGTTATGAAACGAAGTTAATTTAAAATGCGATCACGATCGTTTCCTGATTCCAAAACTCACACTTCGACTTAAGATATTTACCGGTGCACTTGATAAGCATAACCCGCCGTAGCTCGCTGCGACGACGGACTAAAGTCATCTGCTTAAAATTCCGAAAAATAGCTATACGCGATGGCACTAAGGACTGAGAATAAAAGATTATCCCAACTACTTTAAAATACATCACCCTATATGTATCGCTACACATTTTCGGGTGACATTTATACAAACACAATGCACATAGTTACGAAAATTTTTAAAAGTATTGTATTAATAACGTGTATGGGGGCACTAGGCACCAGCAACCTACACTTGCGACATATTATTTATCGTTTATCAAGTTATTGTTTGTTGATAATCTCGAGGTGACGCGGCCAATGTCAAAACGACCCGAAACGCATAAACGCCAAACACATATTATGATATAATTATAACGAACAGATACAACGACAAAGTGTGCCAAATATTGGCGATACACACATATTAGCAATTTGAGATTTTTCGAAACCATATGAATTCATTCATAATAATATTATACTATACTGCATCGGAACAGTAAAAAATATAGCATTGGTACAGTTTTTCAAGGTTTCAAACCACATGACCGCGTGGGACCGGTTCAAATACAGCATTGGCATAGGTACGCATATACGATTCGTATGATAATTTTATAATAGGGGCTTAATGTATATTTAATGGTACGTAAGTGCTCACCTCAAATGGTTTACAATGGAACTGGACGTGCTCTTCAGACTAGCCCGGGTGGACTGAGGTGGTTTGGACGATGCCTCCGGTTCGTAGGAGACCGTCGCCTGCAGGGAAGCGGACTCTAACGTCTCGTCATCCTCTTCTTGAATGGTAGGAACTATGTTATACTCGTTGTTGTTGATGTTGTTATTGTTGTTGTTGTTGTTGTTATTGTACTGCAGCTGTTGTTGCTGTTGTTGAAACGGTTGTTGTTGCTGCTGCTGCTGCTGTTGTTGTTGCTGCTGAAGCGGCTGTTGTTGCTGCTGCAAGTGGTCGGGCACGGACCCGTTGCGCCGGGCCCGTTCACTGTTCCGGTGCGCGGCAGTGCATATCTTCACGTACACTACGCACACGGTAACGAATGGAACGACGTACAGGAGCACGGAGTATGCAACGGGAAACGCGTACCGGTACATTTCCGGCGCGACGGACAGTTCGCGGAAGGCCGACAGGGCGCCGGCCACGGCAGACAGGCACCACGTAAGCGCCACGGCCACCGCGCAGCTGGCCGCGTTTACCGTCACGTGGTACCGCAGCGGGTCGGTGACCGCGTAGTACTGATCCACGGCCACCGTCATCACGGACAGCACGGACTGCGTGTATACAGCCCCGGTTAGCCCGTGCCACACGGCCGCCGGAAGCGGCGGTGCCCAGCCACTGAATGGGCCGCTTTCCCACAACGTTAACGGCACCAGTATCCAACTGCTCGCCAAATTTGTCACCAACAAATTCATCACGAATCTGCAAAAAAAAATATGCATCCAGGTTAATATAATAATATATTGTGTACACATGTCACATGCGCGTATCTATATTAAATTTAATACGCATTAACGAGTTTGATAAAAAAAAAATTATTAGGTAGGTTAGGTTACCTACCTACGTCTTAGAAAAAAAAATTGTTTTTTATTTCCGCACTTCGGCGTATTGCCTTGACCCAGTTATATACCTAAATACACTCTTTATAAGAATTTCGCCGGTGTACGACTTGGATTTATAGCTTTTCGAGAGGCTTTAGTTTCGTCATACAATTTTGAACTATGTATAATAACAGTCAATGAACTATGAAGATATTACTGCTATATTTTTGAATTACCTTATAATTCAGTCTCTGGGAGGATACATTTACTAACAATAATGGTTTATACCTAACTTTAAAAGGATGCTATAGTATTTAATTAAAATTAAACCGTTTAACTGTAATCTTCAGTTTATGAGAGTACATAATATATCTGTATATTATATACGCACCTATATGCGGGGCTGATGACCCTGTGCCACCTCTTCAATAATTCCATATATGCACCGAACTCGCACTACATGCTGCTATATAATATTGAGCTGTTGGTTGTTAAAATAGTGATATTATGCGGTTTGCATCGTTCATATACAAGTATTATACCTTGCTATCAGTTATTACTCGAATCCATGAATAACTATAGTTACAATAATGCTATATTTACGGTGATTATTGCAATCCACATTTTTGGTCGTATCAATATAGAGGTATTGGTACTCAAAAGTAAACAACGGCTCAACAATAATAATATACAAACGCAAACATTACTACGCATAGATAGATTTATGTTTATTATACGGACGTATATAAACGTAAAAATGAGTAACATTACATAAGAGTATCAAGATATTATATTGTATAGTGACATAGAGCATACATGGTCCAAAACTGCGCAATGCAAAGTATTTCAACCCGGTAAAACAAACTACGTTTCCGCTGCGCGTATAACTTCAAACAATAAAATTGGTTGTTATACGAGAAACGTATATCAATTAATTAAACATCGCAGCAGAATTGTAGAAAAGAAAAGAAAACGTGAAATCGGAGCACATAGTTTTTGAGCTGCATAATAAATTATTACGGAAGACGAGTAAATCAACGTATTCTGGTACAAATTATATCACACTGTTCATAGGTAGGTACTTAAAAACGAAAGTTTACTCCCATGGTATTATACGTTTATATCATAATAAACGTTGTCCAACGTCACTTTCGATAGAAAATATAACAAAATATGGAATCGTTAATGAACAATTGACAATTGGGTCAATACAAGTCGTTAAGTCAAACAAACAAAACATTGCAGAAAAACGAACAGCTATTGTTTACATAAACATAATACATGCATTTACGTTGGATACTCGGTTGGATATGAATGTCACTTGAGAGTTGAGACTAAATAATATGTACTCGGGTTTTAGCTATTCGATAACGTCAAATTTGTTTAAAGATAATCGATCAGAGTAATGAAACACTGCAACATGTACCTAATTTATCATACAATCAATGGGCCTAAAAGATCAATGAATTAGCCAATTTTTAATAATTATTATTATTAATTGCAAATAAACTTAACAATCAGGAAGATATAATATTGACTTTATCACCATTTCGTAAATTACAGTATACGAAATAAGAATCAGAACGGGTTCAACCGAACACGCTGAACACTGATGAGTATTTTATCTAAAAATATCGTGAACAGTTATAAAAAAAATCACTTTGGAATCATAATATAGATGCCAAATGGATTAGATCCAACTTATGTAATAATGTATAATCGCCTGAAATGATTCCATAAAGTAAGTATTACAAGTGACGCAGTTACGATTTCAACAATACTGTTTAATACTTAAATAAATGTCATACCCGATGAAAAAAAAAACGTTCCTCAAGAGATAATTAATACAATTGCAAATGGATTTTGTATTTCCGTGCAGACAAAAGTTAAACGCGCGAGTATACAGCTATGATTCTACTTAATTGCAGAATACTGATAATTTTTTTTAATACTTTTAAACCCTTGACATTTTGCCAAAATAAATGTAAAACGTGGTTGCCGTTAGTATAGAAACTGTTTATTGGCTATCAAACTATACGAAGACTAATAATGTGGGATCTTATTGATCGAAAAAAATATAAATTATAATATGCACCGTGAAAAAACACATGTGACTACACGAATATTAAGAATAAATTATAATATAGGGAGATTGGAACAAAGGTATGTCATTATATCAGTGAAATATAATGTAATACTATAGAAATTGATTTTCACCGGACGTAAAATATATGAAACGATTAATGATTTTCCAAATTTATAAAATCTATTATAATCTAAATATGCTTATATGAAATATTTTCCTACGTATATCCAGAACTTACATTAAAATTGCACAATGCAAAGTGTACACATATTTGTCAAGTATACCATAACAGTATAGGTAAGAATCTAGGTGCCTAGCTATAGTCTATAAAGTATTTCCCATAAAAAAACGTGTTGGACGTTGGTTGTAAATAAAAAAAACTAGTCGTAGGTAAAAAACTTATATTTATAAAGATGATAAACTTTAATCATCGAACAGAAAGATGCTGGTAGGAAGGTATACTCATCTAACCGTTCGTTGCCACTGCGTCCTCACGGTTGGTCGGTTGTGACCCTGTCCACGACGTGTTTGTTCTGCGCAATTTTTTTTATTTTATACCGCAAAATGAATACGTATAAAATATATTTAGGTATTTATCGCCCTTGTACAACAGTAAACCTCTCGAGAAATTTGATAGCCAAATGGCTTACGTTACCTTGGAACGTTAACATTGAAAATCTATTATTTGTATCATAACAATAAACAAACAGTATAGGGATTGAGTACCTATAGGTAAACACGGTATGGAATAAACATATTATTTTGTATCATGAACTAAAACATGCTCTAAACTATAGTATACTTGCCCTATTTTACGAATAAGTAATAATAACGATTTAACTTTGAGTGCGTAGGTTCGACTTAAATATACATGACATACATGTAAAAAGTAAATTTTTCAGTAACCTAAATATTTATTTATCGATTGATATATAGACACTATACTGCAGTAGGTATATATTATATACGGTACGTATATCACGCATATATTATATATACTCAAACAAAAATTATTTTGGCACAATACTCGTTTTTTTTCAAAATTTTTAATATACCAACTAGATATTAACTGGGTCTTTGGCACGGTTACAATTTTGATGAGTTTATTTATTATACAGTATTTATATAAAACTATATGCATACATTTATATTTTATATTACATCATTTATTAATTATATAATGACTGATTTAGCTCTTATATATAATAAAATATATAAATTACAAATTTAATAAATTATCTTTAATGTGATTTTAAAAGTTATTAAGAATTAATTTTGCTATAAAATCGACGAGTGCCTGTGATTAATTCATACAGGAAAACAAAATCAAACAATATAAATATTCATCGTGGAATTATACCGATACTAGTTTATTTAAATAGCAAATGTATGTATTCTTATAAGAAGGTACTCTAACCTCATTAACATCGAAGAGGTATCACTTATTCATTAGATGCAGTCATTAGATTTTTTTATCAGAGAATTTATAAATTAAGTTCCCAGAATAAAATATATGTTTAGGACAGAAAGAATTGTTCTGATAATATAACAATACATTTTAATTTTAATATCATTATATTATTATACATATTATAACACAGCTGAACATAATGAATATTTGTTTGAAAGGAAATTAGAAATATTTTTCTTAAACGATAGGTATACTAGGTTAAAAAATATAGGTATTACATATATAGGTGTGTGTACCCACCCAATCAAAGATAAAACTGTTTTCATTTGATTTACTCGCGTGATGCTATATTCAAACAATGTTATAGAGTAAACATAATGAACGGTTTATAATTTATCGATCAAGACGTGGGTACCTATAGGTAACTGGTACACCAGTTTTTATCATGATTTTATATTATAATTAATATGAACTCACCTGTTTGATAGGGTGCGCAGACCAGGTCGGCGATAGAACACTAGCAGTAGCAACGAATTGCTCGATGTGGACACGATCAAAACGAGTGCCGAGAAGACTTTCAACAAGCCGACTAGCATTAGGGCCATTCGGCTGCTAAGATCCTTCTGTAAAATAAAAACAAGAATGGTCTAATGAACGTTTTGGCACATGTTGCGGGGATACATTTTCGTGGGAAGGGGGTTCTATAATGGCGTCTAACCGTCACCAATGACGATTACAACAGTATATATTATTATAATATATTATATATTTATATTATTATGTTATTATTAAATTATCGTAATGCACGATATTAGTTTACATCACATAACACCAATAAACAACAATAATAATCGTACAATATTTGATATTATAATAGCATAATAGGTACGGATAATAATATGATGCACATTATAAATAGTTTACAGGATCGGCGACGGTAAGTCGAAACCAATTAATAGACACCGCAACTGTACATACGACACGTCTGCGTGTGTGCATATTATAATATTATGAAAATGTTTTTAAAAAATCATAAATAATATTATTAAGTATATATGTATATGTATAGTATAATACTGGATAATATACGTATGTTCACGATATCAGGCATTGAGCTTACGAAATAGGTATATGTATTACGTTGGTCAATGGATATTCAATTTATGCTTAACAATTAAACGAATTTACGTTCATCTGTTGCAGAAAATTATTCCCGTTGAACGTACAGAAATACTATTGTACGACTAGGTTCAACAATCGCAAATCGTTTCTCCAATATTAAGTTAGAACGCCTGTTGAGTGTCGTCTCACTGTCTCACATTTATAATATTATAATCATCTATTAATTATTATTTAAGTCATAAGACAACATACTAAATTAACTTTCGTTAGTAATGATTTATAATAATACCTTCCATACCCAAAAAAATTTCTGTGTTTTTTATAAGTAATGGTTTTCTATGAATAAAATTATTTAAATTTGATATCTTTTATAGGTACCTATGGGATTAAGTAAGATTGATCTTGTTCGCATAGTCACTAAAGTAAAATCAGTCTTCATTTTTCTACTACATTTTATTTCATTTATTTTTTAGATCACAATTAAATTTAAAGTAATATTAAAAATTATAAGAGCTATTGTTTATCGGATAAGTGATTGTATTATAATTTTTTAATTCTTGAACCTTGACCCATCGGCCGTATTAATAATGCATTATTAATATTTTATTACAGTTTCTATATCTATACTGGCACTTCATAATATTGGCTAAATACATATTGTATATTATATATAAGAATTTGAAATTCTAGAATAAAACATTTGGGTCCTAAAACTAAAACGTTAATAGAGAATTGTATAAAATATATAAAATAACATTATGTCATTTATTGGAAACTGATAGGTGCAATAACTAAACCAGTAAAACTGGAAAGATTTAGATTGATTTATTTTCTTTCAATGTATATAGGTACCATGTGTACCTACAAAGTATGTAAATATATGATGAACCTAGTTTTAATTTTTTTTTTTAAATAAAATATGCATTCTTTAAATTATTTCATAATTGCATTAAGCAACAGTCAATGAAATCTAATCTATTGAGGACTTCCTATAATAAATAACAATAATATACCACGACAAATAAGAGTGGAATATAATAATTGCTAACCGGAAAAGTGTAATGTTCGGTATGTTTACTAAATATGTCAAAACATATTAAAATCGATGACTATGTATTTAATGTTAACATAAATTTATATTCGTATGTATCCAACACTTCTATCCTACATGAATATTTAATGGTTATTTTAATTTTAACTGTCACTCATCATCACGTCGGTTTTCGAAAAAGTTCGTCTATATAATATTTAATATTGCACCTTAATACATTTTAATATTTTATGAATGTAAAATTAAGTTTTATCAAATCATTTTTAACTACCATACACTAAAAAGGCAAGCTTGATTACAAGTTAGGTACAATACATGTTAAAGTTCAGAAACATAAAAATAAAACGAATAAATACAATAATATTAAAACAATACATTTTTCTTAAATTGGTCCACTTTGTTCACATTTAATTAATACATTTCATACGCAACCTATTTGCCAAAGTACACTATCATAATATATTCAACCTATTAGAAAGACGAATGTCATACTAACCTACGATAATGGTGAAAACTACTATTTACGAACATTTCTTAGTCATGCCTAATAATAATATACGTAAGAGCAAAGTATCTAGAAAAAAAATAGAAAAATATCATGCTAAAACATTTTTTAACGGTGAGTTTGGTTTGACGTTGTGCAGAATTTTTAGGCTATTTTTAGAAACATTCGTAATGAAAAATCAATGGTTGCAGCGACCGTAGGTCAGTTTACAAAATTATTTTTTTTTTCAAACGATGGCTGCATATGAACTATGAAGCCATTTCATGAAGTCGTAGAAATGTCGAAAAACTAATAATAAAACTCAACTCGTGCGTTCAAAAAGATTTAATTAAATACATGAATCAAGTCAAAAGCGCGTGTTTGGTTTGTTTAATGTTAAATAAAAAATAAATTTTGTGCATATATTAGAATAAAAAGTGTTCTATAGGACTACATTACTCTATACTGTGTATAAACTTATAATAAGTAATAACTTTTATTACTTAATGCGACTTGCGATCGCTAAACTATTATCTAAAACATTGAAATACCTATACTAAAAACAAATTTAATAAATAAACAGAGTTATAAATCATCAGGTGTTTGGTTAATTCGCTATTTGAATAGTACTAATAATATTATTAACTACTATTATGCTATCCATCTGTATAAATATCACGTGTATATCATATGTCGTTATGGTTTATTGCAAGGCGTCGTGTGTATGCAAACCGACTTACGGTGGGGCGTTCGGTTTGGATGCTATCTCGAATTCTCAAATATAGACGGACAGTTGGTAACCTAATGTCATAACATCATAATAATATAATACTCGTACGTCTTGTGAACGTCGTTCAACATGTCATTCATTATCACACGGATACTGTGTATCAACGACAGGTTATTATCTTGTAATCCGAGTGCCCTCATAAACACATAAAAATTAAAAACAATATTATATAAATAATAATAATATATTGTTCGTCGAATAACTGATGTGCATTTGTCTTCAAATAGTAATTATTAGTGCAAAAAAAATATATTATATTTAAAAAAAAAAGTATAGAAAATCTATTTGTACCGGCTATTGTTAACAGGCTTCTGGCTTTTCTATTTAGCACGGATTTTTAGTCGAACCGAAAGAATGCGTGCATTGTGAACCGGTTTGGAGTTACAGAGGAAAAACGTTATATAATATTATAAACGTGGTATTATGGTTTGGCACATTGTGGGTATAATAACGTGCATGTAAAAAACCCGTGTAAAAACCTACATACGCAAATGCGTGTATTATTCAACCATGTGGGCCATATCGATTTACAAGTAATATTTAATATTACATATTTTTTAAGTTCTGTTTTGTACTTCTGTGTCTGCGCGTGTATGTAAACTAACTGTAGTCTCTCTAATTGAGATGGGGAAATGGTCAATGGACGGCAATATTGGCGGCAAATATTGTAGTAGGTAAGGTAAGGTAATACGACACGTGCGACGATTCTAAATGTCAAAACATCAATTCTTTATAGATTAAATAAGTAAATAAAAAATAATATTATATAATAAATCGTCCAAGAAGCGAATAATGAACTTATAATGAACGTTATTTGTATGGTCACGCGCAATCTCATATAGAAATTATTAATACATCTACATGCGAACTAAAAACTATTCAATATCTCACGTGTTATAATATGTACATGGTTCATTTTTTTTCCATTTAAGAATTAATATTATTATACGACTCTATAGTATTCTACTTTCTATAGTGTACCTAGCTATTTAGAAATATATATTATAATTGCATCCCGTCATCTAACGAATTGGTGATAGTCTTATTGTTTAGAAAATTAATGGTCACAGTTGACTTGTAACATTAAATTATAACTTGAGATGTTGACTCAAATTAATATTATTCGTCCTGTAAATAAAAACAATGTCAAACTCTTGATTTGAAAGTTATCTATACATTATTCGTACCTTTACCCAAAATAAATGTATAAACATCTATTTAGAATAATACAAAACTGCGATACCGATTTTTGTTAATCTATCATAATTTAAAAACGTGAAAACATTTATTGAAAATCATCGAGATAAAAGTACAATCCAAACTCTGACCGGCATAAAACAAGACCATAGTTTAAAAATTAACTTATATTTATGTTTGATTAGTAGACGATAAGAGATTAATTTACTAAAGAAATAGTTTTTAATAATATTATTAAATACGTTTTAAATATTATATTAAATTAAATGTTATGTAATATTATGTATATTATAGTCGATTAATAAGTTCGGAATTCAAAAACAATTCTAAATCATTTTAAACTAAAAGCATTTTGTTTTAAGGTGAGTTGGTAATTATTATTTACAGGCTTATAAATTGATACGTTGCATTTTGATCGCATTTTGGTTAGTAGGTACATTCCGTGTATTATTGTACATTGTTTTTTATACTCAGTACCTACTCATTATACTTATATTACTTAATATACATTTGTAATATTTTTATAAGCTGTCATCTTCAAAAATAAATAAAAATAAAAAGGGCATTCAATCAAAACAAAATTATTAATATGTTAATAAACATCAGAATAAGGTCAGAGTCTTGAAGCATTTAAGTATTAACAGCAACCGTTAATATAATATTATTACTAGGTATCATAACTATTGCAGTTACACAAGACAGCTTTATAAACAAATATAAGTGCGTGAACACCGTCATAAATAAACGTTTAAAGTAATATATTATTGAAGTTTAAACTTACAGGAAATGTGTGGAACGAATAAACAACTATATTGTGACTAGGTTAATCCAATGGTATACGGGCAGGTATACCTACAGTAGGCTATATATATATATTATATAGCTGTCCGTTGTTTGAGGATGTGTAACGAGCCTATTCTCGTGAGAATAATCAAGCGCGCACACACACCACACTAGTATATTGTGATATTGAAATCAAAAAGCGGACTTGTACACAGAAATTATTTTTCACGAAACCTTACGCACTTTATGATGTCTCTTTGTCCAAAACAGTCGAATGGTCGGGTAACGTAAAAAACCGGTACGAACGCTCGCCATGACGGCGGAATTGTACCTAAACTGTTTTCGGTCGCACTCACGACGGCGTTGTTCTCTGATACGATTCACTCCAATCACAAATAAAATGATATTTCTCGAGTACGCGGGCGACGGCCACTCGTTGCACCCACCACCGACACTAAAATACTATCATCGTTAAATTATTATCTACGATCACAGGCGACAAGCGTGAACAAAGTTCGGCGACGGTGGCGACGACGATCCCAAAAACACGACCACGCGTATTGTGACTTATGAGAAATTAAGACGGGCGACGTATTTTCTTTTTAAATTTTTTCCCTCCACCCAACCACTCATCATTCTCCCCACCCACCCCCCCCCCAAAAAAAAAAAAACCTTATCGGACAACAAACAAACCGTGTGTGCGGTAAAGATAACAATTTTACCATAAACGTGGCTTGTACAAATACAGGTATTTTATAGACGCATAATATACCTCAATAATGTTATTAAATTGTATTATAATGGGTATACCTATTATATTCGAGTTTAATCGTTTTGCGTGCGTGCGCCGCACACGCCCGCGTGAGTAAAGACGAGTGTTTTTAATTCTTTCTCTGACTCCTTTTGATTTATGTTATAATATATTATATTTTTTGACTCTTCGGCCGAGGTAAGCCTAAATGAACGTTTTTATAACGAATATTATACTAATATGTGCAATACTGCGTAGCGATAATTATTATATTTATGTCGTACATAATATAAATTATACGCAGATAATAAATTACTATTATTATAGTGTATCGTGGATCGCCGGCGGTCGTCGTCGTCGTGTAAAGTGTGAGAAAAAAGGTGCAATTATATTAACCTTTGAGCTAATAATATCGGAAAACGCCGTATAGGTACATAAGAATATTACAATATTGAACGATGAAAAAAGAAGAAAAATGTTTAATTGCGGTATGTTCGACATCATTATGACATTATGTACACTTTATATAATTATGAGCTAAATAAAAAAAAAAAAATGCTTGTAAAGTTTTCAAAAATTATATTACTCGTACAATATACTTTTTATACGCTTTATCTAACCCGTTTGTACTGATATGAAGTATAGTTTCCGTGTTTAACTTTGACGTAAAGGATTACCGCACCGCCACATCAATAATAATTTACAATCATAATTATTATAATATATTATTATGTTTATATTGTATGTCTCAATGTATCATTATGATATAGATGGAAATACCTACGGATAAATATAATTATAATTACAATTGATATAACAATAATATTAACAACTCGATGACGGTTAAAATAAACATTTCTTTCGTATATTGATTTAAACCGAAAACATGAAAATATGCACAATGAAACTGTACGATTCCGTAATATTTGTTTGCAAATGAAGACGTTTAAATGTTTAATACACCACACGTCATAATAAATGATGATTGTTATTATGTTATTATGCGTAGGTACAATCATTCCCATTATCATCGTTAAAATGCAGACAACGGGTTTGCGCGTTCGGATACCAAATGTGTTATGTATACATTATACACTAATATAATTTACAATATACATACCTATTACATAATATTATGATTTAATTGAAAATTCTTGATTATTTCTGTAAATCGGAAGTCAAGTTCTATAAAAAAAAAACCCATTTAATACCGTTGCACATTATTATGCCCTAGGGCTTACGTAAATATAGTTAGGTACCTGTATTGGGAAAAGACTCAAAATGTTAGTCCTCCATGATGTTTTTTACTAAGAAACCAGGCCACCCGGAGAAATTTCAACAACTTTAAATGTGCTTATAGAACATTTATAAATCATAAATAGATCATATTTTTATATAATATAGTAAATGCATGGCTAGTGTTTTTTTTATCGGCATCGATTATTCAAAAACTGATAAAAAAAAAAGAAAGAATTCCTTGATAATAATAATAAAGAATAGTTCGATTGTTTTTTTTCTTTGTCGGGGCATTGCTCTCTGAAGGTTTTGGAGCAGCTGACAACCATCGAAAATCATTTATATCCACTGGCCACTAGGTAGGTAGTAGGTAGGTACTATATAGCATATACTTATAGCACAGATGGATTATAATTACACGTTTGATGAATATTTGTTACTGTTTTCAATCAACCCTTCATCCCTGCCTGCAGCAACGTATAATTATTATCAAACGTCAAATTTCCACGCGAACGCACCAGCAGATATTTTATCTGATCGCAAAATAATGGAAATATCCAATAGATACCGTGACATTTTCAAACGAGAATTGTATTTAAATCAAAATTCAGTTATGATACTGTATTTCATTATGATTATTATTTTTTTTATTAAAAGCCCTTGATAAACGAAACATAAATTAAAATCAAGGATGGTTAAAAAATATAATTTTTTTTCACCATGAATCTCGTTAAATCCTTTCTGTACCTACTCTATAGCCATGGTCATAATATGAACTGACACATTAAAATAATGATCATTTGGCATATGATATGAAGCTGGTGAGAGTTTAATAATAATGATATAATAAAAAATGTTTTAATATTTTTCATCCAGAGTTTAAATTATTACTTTGCCGATGTTGTGCTCGAAATATTGAATTAATTAGATTCTTCATGATATTATCCATGTAAAACAAATAATGCTGACTTTATCCTAATAGTAGGTACCTACCAATAAAGTAATTATTTTGTTGAATATTCTAAAAATATATTTCATTTGAAATATTATTTTGATAAAATGTTTTGAAATTATACAAGAATTAATATATTCGTAATAACATCGATCATTATTCACGTATCTATAATATGTAATAGGTCCTGTATATTCAAAGGCAACGAACGCATTTATAATTACATTCATATCGGTCAGTACTTACTATAATAAATAATAATATTTAGTATATATTGAGAACACTGCAAATTTCGACACGAGTGTGGCTTTAAAATCATGCTCTCGTACACTATATTATTCGTTTTAAGAATTTCTTCACCCTTGTGTAAATAATTAAAAAACTTGAGTTTTCAGTGATCGGGTCAAGTGATCTAAATAGTTTTATATTCTTTATCAAACTGTCAGTATACATTGTACTACACATAATATTTTTATTCTATACCTAACGACTGTTTACTTTCTATTGCTTCTAGACTCTAGTGCATTATATTTATATAGCAATGACCAATTTCGTTGTATTCCTACGTCATTCTTATATAGAACTTTGTTAGTATAATATGTACTTGTATATCTGGGACAACGTTCTTCAAAAATATAATTCAATATATACTTTGTCCCTTATTTATTAGTAAAATATAATCGTACAAATTTAAAAATACACTGACAATTATTTTGGACTATTATTACAAAGTTGTTTACTCCGAAAACAATTTAAAAAACAATAGGTGGCACATGTTTATTATATGACCTAATACGTAAAGAATGTTAACTCTTGTAACATAATATGTCATTAGATAAACATTAGATTGCAACTAAAAAATCGCCTGATTAGGTCTACAATCTTAACTCTTATGTCAGAGTAAAGATTAAACATTTATATTTTGTAACAAAATATGCAAATTTATTTAAGTTCCAGTTAGTATAGTTACAATACACAAAAGATAATAATAACTTTTTTACGTTCAACTGTACAAAGCATCATAATATTATATATACAATATAGTTGTATTATATTACTTTACAATTAAAAGCTATTATAAATTATTGATTTTTAATTTTTTTTACTTTATATATAGTCTACACCAGTGGCGTAGACAAGGGGAGCATGGGGGTCAGATCTCCCACATTGGCTTTTTATTAACATCGTGAAAAGTTTTGTGAGGGTGGGGGATTTCCCCCTCCCATTTAGCTATCGTTTTTTTTTTTTTTGATCCCACCCCCTTTGAGAAATCATGTCTACGCCACTGGTCTACACAGATTTAAAAGCTGATCAATTATATTAGTAAGTAGTTGAAGCATAGTTAAAACGAAATCGTTTGTTAACTTAAGCCGGTTAGCTGCGGAACACTTGTGAGTACCCTACATCATCGTTTCCGGCATTAGCAACAAATAAAATTGTCGGCAACCGCAGGTTAGCGACTCTAGCTATTCTCCGCTCGTCCGAAGATCATTATTAAAGCGTGGCACGAACATTTCGCGTGATCTACACACGTTCGTAATTAACGGCATTGATAATATGTACCTATGTGCTTGTATGCTTATTAATAATTAAATATAAAATGATACGATTTGAAAAAAAAATGTTTACGATATCATATCAGTCAAAACAAAATACACAAACTGATGATACTAACAGTGATTATTGATCATCATTGCCATGTATAGATCACCTTGATTGCGTGCGGTGTGCACGCATATAATACGCTAGTGCCGAGTGTATGTATATAAATAATTAATATATTATGTACATAGATATTATATTAAAATATATTATTATGATGGTTGCTGTCTGCGCGTGTGTGTATTAATACAAGTGAAGTTCAAGGATGACTTGCAGCAAAGGTGCCCATTTGCATCCCACTAGTGAATCCCACACACGGGTTTTGCGATACAATTTACACGGATGATATTTTTAAAAAAAAACTTAAATGTTCATGCTCGCGCTGTGATAAATATTGTCTTCCCTTGCATAATAAATGTTGGTACCAGTCAAAGCCTACATCATAATATGTATTAGACATAAGTGTACGAGTATAACCATATGGGCTACATGCTAATACCTATAATACTGTGTACAAAACGATTTTATCATCGCAGTTAGCATACAAATCGTTCACTAATCACTACATTAGCTTTTTATTACAGTCACTTATTTTTATCTAAGTAGGTACCTATAATAATATCCACTGGACCTTTTTGAGCATTAACATAAATTTTTTACGGAACTGTCAAATTGAACAACCCCAATTACGTTCGCGTAATGGGATGTAATACGTTTCGATAATGATATGCACCGAGAAAGGCAATCGAACGATCCCCTCTTATATTCCATCTACCGATCTTAATCCGTTTTGTGCGTCTATATCCTCTAAGGTTCGTTACATAGGGTGTAACGGATCGAATCCTTGAGATGAATATTTGACATCCAGCCGAGCGTTCAGAGTAGACCAAGGACAGTATAAGTAATCCAGGAACATTATTGAGATAAATTGCGAGAAATAAAAACAATCTTTATTGTTTTTTTGTAGATAGTTTATGATGGATTTTTCAGCGTTAATTTGTACTATTTAAATATCTCATTGTTTACACTAAAATATTTATTTAATTTTGTCATGGACCACAACCTTGACTTATTTAAAAATTTTACGTTTACAATATTATTATAATATCGCTTTTAGTTAAGATATCAATTACATAAATACGCGTTGTTAAGAAACAGAAAAACATAGGACTCTTGCAGTTGAATCAGAGCTCAGAACTTTCACGATAGATACATGTCGACCGATAATATTAGCCATCAGCTTATTCTTTCACTCGTTTAACGATGCGATAACCGATAGCGAATCTTATGGTAAACCGGTTAGGTGCACGCGTACATTGGAAACTCAAATTAGGTATACAACAAAACAAACCATGGTCGTAAATCCTAGACTTATGAATGAATATAATATATATCGCATACAATTTCGAGCATCGTCTTTACTACCAAAAACATCGATGCAATTAACCTATATGTAACATTATTAGGGGCTATAATTGATTATATACATTGTACATACTTGCATATAACATCAGATTTCAGGAACATTGCCAATCATGCGTACCTATACGCTATCAGTATATATAATAAATTATAATGCACCTGTTTTTTTTTTATGTTTAGTGAATGTGTGCGAGGTTAATACGAAACGTTTATATAACACGGTGTTTTTTTTTACCGAAATCGCATGATTCTTTAGGAAAAAACCGTGCAAAAACCACCAATTATAATTACTTTGGAACAATAATCGACAACAAAACCGCATAATTCACACATTTATTCATATACCAGATATATTATATTATATTATATTTATTATTTATACATCAGAGTAACATATATTCGTACATAGTTTGCGCAACATTTTAGTCTCACGGCATAGAAATTGACCGTTTCGCAAAATCGATTATTGAAGTGTTGTATTTATGTGCAAATTTAACTAATTTGTCATTCCTGGCGTACCTAACTAACTGGATTTCACTTTAAATGACACTCACTGTCGTGTGAACCAGAGGATACAGCAATCAAAGAACTAAGAAAATCTGATTAAAATAATCGTCGTTTTTACTCTCCGTGAAATATGTGTAACACAGACACACAGTATACGCCACACTGCAGTATTGTACACGAGCGTACGATAAAGTGTTAAAAAACATTTGTAGTGTTACCGACGAGTTTTTAAGAATTTAAAAGCCTACCTATAATACGTGCATAATCAAAGAGAATTAATTGGCGTGTAAAAGAAATCGATTGTCGAGTAAGAATAATTTTGAACACAATGTTGCTGTAAAATCTGCAAAAAATTATAACCAGATGCCAACGTATTTAATATTGTATTCTATTATTGTGTCTGCCTCGGTGCCCAGCCGTGTTCTTCAATATTGGTCATTGTTCCCGTTTTGCGCAGAAAAATAGGAATGAAAAAAACGTGCTCGGTTAACATAAACAATACGAAACTTCTACCGGCTACCATTATTAAATACATAATAATAATAATAATGATATACACTACCTATGCGTTCACCTCCAGTAAAATAATAATATTCAGAAAAATACATACGATTGAATGTGCGCAGAGCTACCGCAGCCGTCATACATTAACACGCGATTACTCGATTATTATTATTATTATTATTATTATTATACTCATATACGCGTAATGTAGTATTACATAGAGGAGTTTGTACACGGGCGGTTAGATTGTCAAGAACGTTGATTCGGTTTCGGTGCCAAGGAGACTGGTGGCCGCTATATAATAATAATATAATATCGTCGGCGGTTACGAGATTCAAAATCGGTGGATGCCCATGATGATTGGAAAAAATAAATAAAAATACTACGACGTTCGCACATATGTAGGTACGCGTTTTTAAAACTGTTGGCAAGTAGGTACGCTAATTGTTACAATTACACGAATGATTAAATATTTTTCCTTTCACACCACAGAGTCGAGTGAAGTAATAAAAACGCATGACGTCAAAATGAAAAAACGAACTAATCAACACCAATTATATTACACCAATAAATGAAAACGCCATCGCGATCATTGCCGTCGTTTTAATCGTATTTGGCGCTTTTCGCACTCCCATACGTCATCGACGGGTGTGAGTTTGTCGATAACATTATATTACGATGAGTTTCGAAGTAAAATTATTTATTATTATAGTGTAAAGATACGTTTTGATGAATAAAATCGTATGTTAACAGCAGTATAAAAACCACGGTACGTCGGTATACCTGTCGACACAATACGATTGATCCAAAATACTGAAACTCCAAAAAAGTTCTTTCGTTGGTGCCTATATTATACATAGGTAGGTGCACATAAATATTATATCGTACTATTGTATAAGTCAATGAGTGTAATATGAGTACCAGATATAATACTTAAATCGATATTAATTTTAGTGATTAACACGGCGCACCACCAAAGTGCCAATATATAGTTTGAATAAGTAGTCAATGTAATATATAGGTAGGACACGCCGTACATGAGACACGCTAAACATTTCTAAGAAAAAAAATTTAAAACCTGTTTAAATTATTCATTTACATTTAAGTTAGGCATTGCGATCAGTTTTTCCGGTATAGGCGATTTCCATTATTTCGTGTAGGTATCTAGTACCTACATAATATTTTTGTTGACGTCCGTTCATTGTTCTTCGTATATAAAATATTAAACGGGTACGAAGTATAGAACGCGCATCACAATATCATTAGAAATTGGTCAATTAAACGACCACCAGAACTCATTCAACTATGACCGGCTGAATTTATTGTTAACGATTAGCTGAAGTCGGAAAACCCGAATCCATCGTCCGGTTAGCTGTTTCGTATGCAATCCATAAAATAATGATTTCAATAATCGTTGGTCGATATTATTATAAATTATGAATTTTGTGGACGCAGCCCGCGGGTAGGCGTAATGGGCGGTTATTAAGCGTTCGCAGCGATAATTGCGTAGGTCAGCATAGTAATAAACCTATATATAATATGTGTGTGTGTGTGTAATGTATATTTTATAATCACTGTAATAATAGTCACATCGCCGCCACCGCGTCTGGCGGGAATTTTAAAAATCGAACACTTTTTTCCGGACAACGACTTCGGGTTTTGAAGCCATCAACGGTGGTTACATCACCGTTCAATAATTCGTCGCAGCGTTGAATAATACCTAATACCTATACTAAACCTAATTGTCCTAATTATGTGTTAGTGACACAATTTTAACACAAAACCGTGTACCTATTAGAGTTATTTTTTCAGCTATAATTTGAACGATACTATAAAATATAATCGGCAGTGATAACGTTGTATAGCAAAGCGGCTATGGCTTGTAGAAAACGAGCACGTGTATATTATGTCACAATACCATACACAGCTGTCTTATACCGAACGCGCATGTGGCCTTTTCGAATATGCAGAATTGAATGATATCGCGTTTTCTGAGGTGGGTAGAATTTGAAAAAATATTATTTTTCAAACATTATTAAATCGCACACATATACACACCGGCGGGAGTGTGCGTCGTGACCCAATAGTACTTTCACTGTATGCGTCTTTATGCCAGTTGAAAAATAACAATATTTACCACTAGGTAAACGAAAATATAGCGAACGGAAATGCTCAATATAATATCATCGACGCGACCTCACGACATACGAGATGACAATGTTTGATGTATGAGTATGACCACGGTATTGCTATCAATGATAATATGTATGGATCTGCTTACCAGTCACCAGCGTGAAGATCCGTCGTCTTTGCTCCGATGATCCGGTCGTATGTCGCTTTTGGTCGACAGTAGCTCATCGCGGACGTACAACCGCGATCGGCTGCGTCAACGATGGCGACGGTCGTAACGGCCACCGCCGGACAAGAGCATTTTTTTCGTGTAATGGAATGAAATACTATACAAAATAAAAAAAACAATACGGCCCGGAACACACAGCTGTGTCTAATATTCGCACGTGGACTATTCCTTCGGAAGGAGCAAACGAAACGCGTCGAAAAAATACAACGAGATGATGTGCTTCGGGGAGGAGGGAAGTGAATAAAACCACCGCCGCGATGACGCCACGCGCGTTGTATTTTTATTAATCGTCCCTCCGGCGGAAGGAAAAACGAAAATCAAATTATTGTTATTCGAAAACGATAAACCCGGTCCGCGAAAACGCTGTGAGCTACTTGCGCTTAAATGCGAGCGGCGCCGGCTCGGTCTAACGCACTGGCATTACTGAGTCTCCGTGAATCGTAAAATATCGTTGTAGCGACTGTGAACGCCGCCGCTGTAACGGCCGGGTCAGCTGCTCTACCGCCACCGACGCCCGTGGCGGTCAAACGTGTAATATTGTGTACACGATTGCCGGTGCACTGCGCGCGCGCCCCTCCATGACGACGGTGCAGCGCGGCGGAGACGGCAGCATCCGTCGGATTGCGGGCGGGGAGGGTCGGGGCGGACCGTAGTGATCGCTCGGCGCTGCCCGAATGTACGACTATTCTCTTCCCGCGGTTCGCCGCGCGGGTTTTTACGCTAATTTTTCCGAGGGGAATTTCGAGCTCACCGAACTGGCTGTTGGATGACTCACCGCCCCAGTCACGCGCCTCCTCTCAATTCTTCGGCACTCGGTACACCCACCGTGCGCGCCTTACACAATAATAGTGATATTGTAATAATATTACCTATTGTGCCTATGTTATGTAGTTCAACTCCCGGGAAAACCCCAAATTGTTCTCACGGTTGTGAACGGAACTATAATACGCAGTGGCCACCCATTCGTGTCCACATGTTGGCGCGTGAACGTGTTCCGACGAGTGGCGCCCGACCGCGACTGAAAACACTGTCCGTTCGCAGTCATTATATTAATATTACTATTGTACACAACAATGGGAATTCCGCCACTGTCGCCGGCGGAGTGACGAAACCACGGGATTATTGCCGCAATCAAAAAGTAATTAATAATTATGTCGCGTGCTTCCCAGGTTCAATCACAACAGCGTGAGTGTTAGAAATGCGCTAGGTAATAGGAAGTCAGAGAAGTCACTGTTGGTTTTTTTTTACCCACGTGCAGCACGGCGATTTTGAGTTCAGCAGAACCAATTTTGTGTTGTCAGCTTTAATACTGCAGTGAATTTCGTCTAGGGCACCTCATAGACTCTTTTATTGATACTGTAATTTTAAAGAGAGTAATAAAAATGTATAAAACATATTATGATTATTTATAGTTATAGGTGCGGGATTCTACATAATATCTAAAATAAAATAACAACGTATTCATAAATCAAGGTATACTTTTGCAAGACGTATTTACATATATAATATACTCAAACAATCGCAAATAACTGTGGACATTTGCCGCCAAAATTTTATATCACCACATGCAATTTGGATGGTTGGTCCCTGGATGAGCTGTGTTGATAAAATGCTCGCCATGGTTAGCGATGTTACTGCGCGCCCAAGTCTCGAACATAAACAGGTAAATGTCTGTACTTCACATATTTTGGAAGAAGAAATCTGTAGTTCGTATACAAAAAATTAAAATGTCAATAATTTATTTTGAGATTAGCAGTTCGCTTTATTTGGTTAGACTCAAAGTAGTAGTGAGTAAAACAAAATAAAAAATAAAAATGACCTTCGCGGCTTTGCCACTTCTTGTGTGCTGACAGTGTTGTAAGATTTGTAATATAGTATTGACAGAAATCTGAATATAGAGCGGTAGAATATTATAAACAGGAGGCCCGCTGTGTTTTTCCGTTTTCATACCTAGAGTATAATAAATTAATGATAAATCGATAAGACACGGTGGGCCATTCTGTATAATATAATATAATTTATTATATTTATATCTATACGCGTTGGCGTGAGAACCTAAGATACGACCCTCCGAGTATTTAAGTCGACCCGTCCGAATAATGGGGTCGCGGGAGTTATATTCGTCGCTACAATAAGATATTTATTATTGTCTCTCCCTCCATTTCTCTCACTCACTCAGTTTCTCTCTCTCTTTTATAGTGAACTCGCGACTCGCCTACACTGCAGTTACCCGTGTGAGGTCTGAGATCATTGTGAGACGTCTTTATAAAAACCCGATATACATATTGTACATTACGTTTGTGAACGAATAGATGCGACGGTTAACGAGAGTCCAATAAGTCACCTCGTGAGTTTAGCTCTTATTTTTTCTTGACTATTGTTACGAGTTTACAACCTTGAACCTACGACACAGCTGTACCGCTTGTTCAATATAATATTGTACCAAGTACGCGTCATACCGAAATAAGGTTCTCAAATAGTGTTAATAAAGTAAATTGTAAACTACATTGCTTTGTAGACTCGTAAGTTACGAGTCGTAACGGCGATAACCCCTATAAAAATTACAGAAATAATCTTATATAATATGCTATACCTATTACCTATCATAATATAATTTATCACAGGCTTAATAAATAAGACGAATCCTCACAATTTTAATCGTAAGATTCAAAAGGTGTACTTGACTTTTTGAACATTATATTTTCAGTTACTCTGTTATCATAAATAAACAGGGTATCTGATGTAAATTTTCACCGAAGCAGGTTTTATTGCTCCCAGCGATGAATGTATTGATTTTACAATGATGTTTTTTTTTATTCATTTTTTTTGTGTCTGTCATCACCTTTTAGCCTTTAGGACAGTAAAAGTGCTTAGATTTTCTTCAACAGTATATTTTCTGATAGGAAAGTGAATTTAGTTGGTAATTTGGGGTGTCAAAAGTAAAAATTTCTCAGTAGTTTTCAAAAGCGTCATAAAAACTTAAAAAAAAATTAAGGAAAAACGGAAATTTTTATGCGAAATCGATTTTGGTTGTTAGTGTAACTCTAAAGCAAAAAACCGTAGATACATGACATCTTGACTAAATGTTTATATTAGCATTTTATATACACCATAAGGTTATCGACATTTATCAAAAAAAAAATGTCTATAAGAAAGTCAAATTAAATTTTTACAAAATTAGATATTCACTTAATTTCTCATGTAGGTAGCGATTTTCTCGAGGATTTTCTTATTTTGCTGTAATTCCAAAACGAATAACTTTTTTTGCTAAAAGATACAAGATACTAATGATACTATTATTGTAAACATTTGAACTGAATAGTACCAAGAAAATTTAATTCTACTTGTCGGACACTCAATACTCAGATAAATATAAAGATTGTGGTAATTTTTTGTGTGTGTAATGTGTATTTATCTATTATTAATATTGTATTGTATATATGTGGATTGTATTTTTACGAAAAATTGTCAAGGCGCTATCGAACCGAAATGAACGATAACGAAAAAATTTACCACACAATGTTATAGCTTGTAAGATAATTTGAAAAACATAAAATTAAATTACCAGCTATTTATAATAATTACTTATCTATAATAACTATCTACAGTCATACAGATAAGCACTAAACTGAAATTTTAGTTCTCGTAAAATATGAACCCGCTACCTAGATATGAGTGCAACCGTGTAGGTCTTTCCATATTATTATAAAATAAAAATTAAATGAAAACTACAGATAAACAACTCTTCAGGGTACTATTCGCATTGTTGTACAATATTTTGTTCGTTGTGTCTTCTGCGTGACTGTATCAACTGCCAGTAAAATAATGTTATAATATTTATTATTTAATAGTTAATAAAATGAATACGGAAATATAAAAGTATCACAAAGTATCTTGTATCTAGATGCATGTACTAAATGCATGTATCGTTATACCTTTTTTTGAGTATCTGGCGACCCTGGTTATATATCATAGGCTGATTGACAGTCTTTGTTCAGAATCGTTTTTCGTATACAATATTATGTCATTGAATTCAAAACACCATCTATTACAGTAACCCACTTGTAACCTACTGTACAGGCGTACAGTAAAGCGACACCCCTTTGCCCACTTTTTTTTAGATTGAATAACAATTTTCCTACCTACTGCACACTAAAGTTTGGAAAGTTTTCTTTTGTAGATGTTTACTGTTTACCACTTGTTGATGTTCGGAAATATTATTATCAACACGGAAATCGTAAAAACTACAGTGTACCAATACGACAGGTATTTTTCATTGCCAATCAATTTTTATTTTTAATTGGTGGTTAAGTCACAGTATTTATTATTTGTAGTTTTCCAACATACCATCCATTTTTAATTTTACTGCCTGATAAGTATGGGTTTCTACATATTACTTCTTAACGATTAAGTGTTTATAATATTAATAATTATTATATTATACAGTTAATGATTTTATTACAAATGATATAATAACTCACCGAATCGTCTCTCTTTATCATGTATAGTATTGTAGTCGTAGCAGTTGATCATTATATACGCCATGCCATGGTGAATCAACATAAATTATTGTAGATAACTATGCGCTAAAAACAACCATTGATGTTAACATGATAATTGACTTCTTTATTTACACATGAAAATAATAACAAGACCTTGAATTGTTCTCCAATGAAAGAACATCAAAATGTAATCCAAAAAATTAACATATTACATTTTATATTCACATATTTTCATTATTGTTTTCATATTTATGTACCTAATGTAGTAAAAATGAAATTTCCCATTCAGAAATTATTTTTCAATGACGCACTGCCGGATCTATTACTCATACCTATCCTAATAGAAATTACTGCAAAAATCAAAACAACCAAATAAGAAAAATCTGAATATGTAATTATTGCTAACGAAAAAAGTACTGGTATAAATAAAGAAAATATAAAAGACAGATAAGTGGGTAGGTACCGCTTTGTTATACAGTAGTACACTAATATCTAGTTGAGTGTCTATGTCATTGTTATGGGTGTGGTATATTTCAATTCGATGATAAGTCATCGCATACGAAAAACGTTTCTGAGCGAAGACGTTGTGTCATCTAAGCATACTTAATAAATAAATTTAATAATTAAAAAAAAATTAAACACAAATTAAAAATATAACATGGCGTACCTACCTTTTTTTTAAAGCTGAAAAACTTTTGGGGAATCTTCTATTAAAATGTCTAATGTTAACCAAGGAAAAGAAAAACTTTTCTAAATTTCTAACTAAAAAACAATTTGAAAATTATCAGGATGTTGAAGAATTTTGTCAAAATTTAAATGCATATAAATAATAATTGTGCGAGAGTATTTTTAGTATTTGTTAATTGCTATTAAAGCAACTTATTAGGATCCTTGGATTTATTTTCAGGCTCTTTTACTTAATAAGAAAAAGTTTTGATCTTTAAAAAAATGTACAAAATTCGAGAAAAATGTCAAGGCTTTAATAGTTCTAAAATAATTTAAATATTTCGAAAATATTACCATAATATATGGAAAACGCTAATATAAATATTTTAACGGCGCGATGAATGAATTCCTATTTATAAAAAAAGAACAAGAAAATGAACTAGTTCTTTTTTTTTAAGGAAAAATGACAAAATTGTTTGTTCCTTATTAGTTCCAATAATTTACACAGATAAGTATGTAAATATATAAATAAATATATATTTTTTAATGTGTATAATGTATATAAATGGTGCTCTATACGTTGAAACAAAAAAAATTTGAAAAATGTTACTTTTCTCGAACTTAGGTGTTGGCGACATACCTGTTGACGCCTTTTATAATACAAATTTTCTGTTTTTTGAATTTTGGAGCTGATGGATCTACAAATAAACTTCAAAACTAAGCCAGATGGTTAACGGCACCGTTGAGTAACAATTTTGTCGAATAAAATTTACAAAAATAGTTGTTCTACCTAGAAAAGTGTTTGTAAACAGTTTTTAAATGAATATTATGTAACTTAGATTTTTAATAGGAAGGAACATTTTTTGACATCTTAAAATACACAATACGATTTATTTAAATGGCGCTCTATACGTTTATAGAAAAAAGTGTGTGTGTATTAACCAGTACGCGCATAGGAAGTGAAACTTCTTTTGAACGGTAGGTACACGTGAGTGAGTGAAAAAGAAAGAGAGGCATGGATAGACTGGGGAAGTGAGGATAATAAAAAAAAGTAAAGAAACAATGTAAATTAGATTTTTTAGATTTTTTAGATTTTTTTTTATTTTTTTATTTTAATGATTGATTATCATTACGCTCCATCGGTAAAGTAGTTATGATTGGCATAATATGATAACTGAAATACGAAACGTACATTTGCGACTTTCGCACCGCCGCTTCACCGACCGTATGAAATCATCCCGGACGATCATTCCGTTTTTATCTAATTATTTATCTCATTATGACGTATTTAATATTATTGTTAGCATTCAATATTAATTACGACTATTTATTTATTGAGTTCCTTATTTAATAACCCAACCAAAAAAACTGTCGCTTAATGTTATACTTACAAGTATTATTTTCACCTTATCACATATTTTCACTTGTCACTAGATTATTTTTTTTCTCTATATTAAATTATTTCAAGACGCCAAATTTCATTGTGGACCTACATACTATAAGAAAACTTGAGTTTCAGAAATGTGGGACGACAACTCGAGTTTTTCCGAAATAACATTGAGGGAAGGTCAAAAGAAACCCGACTATGGTGGGGGACTATTTAGAGGGTCTAAAGACGAAAAATGTTGGTGGTAAAACGGGGTACCCAAGTTGGAAACGGACCGAGATATACTCAAACCATAAAAAAAAGGGGGGGTAACTTTCGGTAAGTTATACACGTCACCGCCCACAACCCATAGCAGTTTACAAAATACAGCTACGAAAATCCGCATCTGCGCACATGGACTTGTGTACACATTCGCGTTTGTACGATCAGCGTTCGTACAGCCGCCAGTTCGTACAGCCGCCCGTTCGCTTTTTTTTCCTCACTACCCTGCGTAAAAAAGTTTAACTTCAAAAAATATGAAAAATGTTAGTTTTCTCTAACTTAGGAGTTGGCGAAATACCTGTTGACGCATTTTATAATACAAATTTTACGTTTTTTGAATTTTGGAGCTGAATTATTTCCGAGCGACCTCCAAAACTAAGCTAAATGTGTAACGGCACCATCGAGTAACAATTTTGACAAAAAAAATTTACAAAATTAATTGTTCTACCTAAGAAAGAGTTTGAAAAAAATTTTTAAAATTAATTTTATGTTACTTAGATTTTAAACACGAAAGGGCATATTTTGACACCTGTAACTGCGCTATACAATTTATTTGAGTGGCGCTGAATAAGTTGATAGAAAAAAATAAGAAAAATGTTACTTTTCTCGAACTGAGTGTAGCGACACACCTGTTGACGTCTATCGTAATACAAAATTTATGTTTTTTGAATTTTGGAGCTGAAGGATCTACAAATGAACTTCAAAACTAAGCCAGATGGTTAACGGCAACGTCGAGTAACAATTTTGTCGAATAAAATTTACATAAATAGTTGTTCTACCTAGAAAAGTGTTTGAAAACAAGTTTTAAAAGGAATATTATGTTACTTTGATTTTTAATTGGAAGGAGCATTATCTGTCATCTGAAACTGCACTATACGATTTATTTAAATGGTGTTCTATACGTTGAAACAAAAAAAATTTGAAAAATGTTACTTTTTTTCGAATTATGGTGTTGGTGACACACCTGTTGACGTCTATCGTAATACAAAATTTATGTTTTTTTAATTTTGGAGCTGAAGGATCTACAAATGAACTTCAAAACTAAGCCAGATGGTTAACGGCAACGTCGAGTAACAATTTTGTCGAATAAAATTTACAAAAATAGTTGTTCTACCTAGAAAAGTGTTTGAAAACAAGTTTTAAAAGGAATATTATGTTACTTAGATTTTTAATTGGAAGGAGCATTATCTGTCATCTGAAACTGCACTATACGATTTATTTAAATGGTGTTCTATACGTTGAAACAAAAAAAATTAGAAAAATGTTACTTTTTTTCGAATTATGGTGTTGGGGACACACCTGTTGACGTCTATCGTAATACAAAATTTATGTTTTTTGAATTTTGGAGCCGAAGGATCTACAAATGAACTTCAAAACTAAGCCAGATGGTTAACGGCAACGTCGAGTAACAATTTTGTCGAATAAAATTTACAAAAATAGTTGTTCTACCTAGAAAAGTGTTTGAAAACAATTTTTAAAACGAATCTTATGTTACTTAGATTTTTAATAGGAAGGGTCATATTTGGACATCTGAACTGCGCTATACGATTTTATTTAAATGGCGCTTTATACGTTGATAAAAAAAAATTTGGAAATGTTACTTTTCTGGAACATAGGTGTTGGCGACATACCTGTTGACGTCTTTCGTAATATAAATTTTAAGATTTTTGAATTTGGAGCTGAAGGATTTCTGAGTGACCATCAGGACTAAGCTAGATGGGTAACGGCAACGTCGAGTAACAATTTTGTCGAATAAAATTTACAAAAATAGTTGTTCTACCTAGAAAAGTGTTTGAAAACAATTTTTAAAACGAATATTATGTTACTTAGATTTTTATTAGGAAGGAGCATGATCTGTCATCTGAAACTGCTCTATACGATTTATTTAAATGGTGCTCTATACGTTGATAGAAAAAAAAATAAAAAATGTTACTTTTCTGGAACTTAGGTGTTGGCGACATACCTGTTGACGTCTATCGTAATACAAAATTTATATTTTTTGAATTTTGGAGCTGAAGGATCTACAAATGAACTTCAAAACTAAGCCAGATGGTTAACGGCACCGTTGAGTACAAATTTTGTCGAATAAAATTTACAAAAATAGTTGTTCTACCTAGAAAAGTGTTTGAAAACAGTTTTTAAAATGAATCTTATGTTACTTAGATTTTTAATAGGAAGGGTCATATTTGGACATCTGAAACTGCGCTATATTATTTATTTGAGTGGCGCTTTATATGTTGAAACAAAAAAAATTAGAAAAATGTTACTTTTCTCGAACATAGGTGTTGGCGACATACCTGTTGACGCCTTTTATAATACAAATTTTCTGTTTTTTGAATTTTGGAGCTGATGGATCTACAAATGAACTTCAAACCTTAGCCAATCTGGTTAACGGCACCGTCAAGTAACAATTTGTCAAATAAAATTGACAAAAATAGTTGTTCTACCTAGGAAAGTGTTTGAAATCAATTTTTAAAACGAAAATTATGTTGCTTAGATTTTTAATAAGAAGGAATATTTTTTGGCATCTTAAAATACACACTACGATTTATTTAAATGGCACTCTATACGGTTATAGAAAAAAAATTTGGAAAAGGTGACTTTTTTTCGAACTATGGTGTTGGTGACACACCTGTTGACGCCTTTTATAATAAAAATTTTACGTTTTTGGAATTTCCGAGCTGAAGGATTTTCGAGCGAACTTAAAAACTAACTTAGATGTTTCAGAGCACACTCGAGTAACAATTTTGCCTAAATAAATTACAAAAATAGTTGTTCTTCGTAGAAAAGTGTTTGAAAACAATTTTTAAAACGAATATTATGTTATTTAGATTTTTAATAGGAAGGAGCATGATCTGTCCTCTGAAACTGCGCTATACGATTTATTTAAATGGTAATCTATACGTTGAAACAAATAAAATTAGAAAAATGTTTCTTTTCTCGAACTTAGGTGTTGGCGACATACCTGTTGACGTCTATCGTAATACAAAATTTATGTTTTTTGAATTTTGGAGCTGATGGATCTACAAATGAACTTCAAAACTAAGCCAGATGGTTAACGGCACCGTTGAGTAACAATTTTGTCGAATAAAATTTACAAAAATATTTGTTCTACCTAGAAAAGTGTTTGAAAACAATTTTTGAAACGAATATTATGTTACTTAGATTTTTAATAGGAAGGAGCATGATCTGTCATCTGAAACTGCTCTATACGATTTATTTAAATGGTGCTCTATACGTTGAAACAAAAAAAATTAGAAAAATGTTACTTTTTTTCGAATTATGGTGTTGGGGACACACCTGTTGACGTCTATCGTAATACAAAATTTATGTTTTTTGAATTTTGGAGCTGATGGATCTACAAATGAACTTCAAAACTAAGCCAGATGGTTAACGGCACCGTTGAGTAACAACTTTGTCGAATAAAATTTACAAAAATAGTTGTTCTACCTAGAAAAGTGTTTGAAAACAATTTTTAAAACGAATATTATGTTACTTAGATTTTTAATAGGAAGGAATATTTTTTGGCATCTTAAAATACACATTACGATTTATTTAAATGGCGCTCTATACGTTGAAACAAAAAAAATTAGAAAAATGTTACTTTTTTCGAATTATGGTGTTGGGGACACACCTGTTGACGCCTTTTATAATAAAAATTTTACGTTTTTGGAATTTCCGAGCTGAAGGATTTCCGAGCGAACTTAAAAACTAACTTAGATGATTCAGAGCACATTCGAGTAACAATTTTGCCTAAATAAATTACAAAAATATTTGTTCTTCATAGGAAAGTGTTTGAAAACAGTTTTTAAAACGAATATTATGTTACTTAGATTTTTATTAGGAAGGAGCATGATCTGTCATCTGAAACTGCTCGATACGATTTATTTAAATGGTGCTCTATACGTTGATAGAAAAAAAAATAAAAAATGTTACTTTTCTGGAACTTAGGTGTTGGCGACATACCTGTTGACGTCTATCGTAATACAAAATTTATATTTTTTGAATTTTGGAGCTGAAGGATCTACAAATGAACTTCAAAACTAAGCCAGATGGTTAACGGCACCGTTGAGTAACAATTTTGTCGAATAAAATTTACAAAAATATTTGTTCTACCTAGAAAAGTGTTTGAAAACAGTTTTTAAAACGAATATTATGTTACTTAGATTTTTATTAGGAAGGGTCATATTTGGACATCTAAAACTGCGCTATATTATTTATTTGAGTGGCGCTTTATATGTTGAAACAAAAAAAATTAGAAAAATGTTACTTTTCTCGAACTTAGGTGTTGGCGACATACCTGTTGACGCCTTTTATAATACAAATTTTCTGTTTTTTGAATTTTGGAGCTGATGGATCTACAAATGAACTTCAAACCTTAGCCAATCTGGTTAACGGCACCGTCAAGTAACAATTTGTCAAATAAAATTGACAAAAATAGTTGTTCTACCTAGGAAAGTGTTTGAAATCAATTTTTAAAACGAAAATTATGTTGCTTAGATTTTTAATAAGAAGGAATATTTTTTGGCATCTTAAAATACACACTACGATTTATTTAAATGGCACTCTATACGGTTATAGAAAAAAAATTTGGAAAAGGTGACTTTTTTTCGAACTATGGTGTTGGTGACACACCTGTTGACGCCTTTTATAATAAAAATTTTACGTTTTTGGAATTTCCGAGCTGAAGGATTTTCGAGCGAACTTAAAAACTAACTTAGATGTTTCAGAGCACACTCGAGTAACAATTTTTTGCCTAAATAAATTACAAAAATAGTTGTTCTTCGTAGAAAAGTGTTTGAAAACAATTTTTAAAACGAATATTATGTTATTTAGATTTTTAATAGGAAGGAGCATGATCTGTCATCTGAAACTGCGCTATACGATTTATTTAAATGGTGCTCTATACGTTGAAACAAATAAAATTAGAAAAATGTTTCTTTTCTCGAACTTAGGTGTTGGCGACATACCTGTTGACGTCTATCGTAATACAAAATTTATGTTTTTTGAATTTTGGAGCTGATGGATCTACAAATGAACTTCAAAACTAAGCCAGATGGTTAACGGCACCGTTGAGTAACAACTTTGTCGAATAAAATTTACAAAAATAGTTGTTCTACCTAGAAAAGTGTTTGAAAACAATTTTTAAAACGAATATTATGTTACTAAGATTTTTAATAGGAAGGAATATTTTTTGTCATCTTAAAATACACATTACGATTTATTTAAATGGCGCTCTATACGTTGAAACAAAAAAAATTAGAAAAATGTTACTTTTTTCGAATTATGGTGTTGGGGACACACCTGTTGACGCCTTTTATAATAAAAATTTTACGTTTTTGGAATTTCCGAGCTGAAGGATTTCCGAGCGAACTTAAAAACTAACTTAGATGATTCAGAGCACATTCGAGTAACAATTTTGCCTAAATAAATTACAAAAATATTTGTTCTTCATAGGAAAGTGTTTGAAAACAGTTTTTAAAACGAATATTATGTTACTTAGATTTTTATTAAGAAGGAGCATGATCTGTCATCTGAACCTGCGCTATACGATTTATTTAAATGGTTCTCTATACGTTGATAGAAAAAAAAATAAAAAATGTTACTTTTCTGGAACATAGGTGTTGGCGACATACCTGTTGACGTCTTTCGTAATATAAATTTTAAGATTTTTGAATTTTGGAGCTGAAGGATTTCTGAGTGACCATCAGGACTAAGCTAGATGGGTAACGGCAACGTCGAGTAACAATTTTGTCGAATAAAATTTACAAAAATAGTTGTTCTACCTAGAAAAGTGTTTGAAAACAATTTTTAAAACGAATATTATGTTACTTAGATTTTTAATAGGAAGGAATATTTTTTGGCATCTTAAAATACACAATACGATTTATTTAAATGGCGCTCTATACGGTTATGGAAAAAAAATTTGGAAAAGGTGACTTTTTTTCGAATTATGGTGTTGAGGACACACCTGTTGACGTCTATCGTAATACAAAATTTATATTTTTTGAATTTTGGAGCTGAAGGATCTACAAATGAACTTCAAAACTAAGCCAGATGGTTAACGGCAACGTCGAGTAACAATTTTGTCGAATAAAATTTACAAAAATAGTTGTTCTACCTAGAAAAGTGTTTGAAAACAATTTTTAAAACGAATATTATGTTACTTAGATTTTTAATAGGAAGGAATATTTTTTGGCATCTTAATAAACACAATACGATTTATATAAATGGCGCTCTATACGGTTATAGAAAAAAAATTTGGAAAAGTTGACTTTTTTTCGAATTATGGTGTTGGTGACACACCTGTTGACGTCTATCGTAATACAAAATTTATGTTTTTTGAATTTTGGAGCTGAAGGATCTACAAATGAACTTCAAACTAAGCCAGATGGTTAACGGCACATTCGAATGACAATTTTTTCAAATAATATTAACTATAAGAGTTGTTCTACCTAGGAAAGTGTTTGAAAATAGTTTTTAAAATGAATCTTATGTTACTTAGATTTTTAATAGGAAGGGTCATATTTGGACATCTGAAACTGCGCTATATTATTTATTTGAGTGGCGTTTTATATGTTGATAAAAA